>NC_084548.2:50810000-50882500 GCF_033978685.3 Nerophis lumbriciformis | reverse complement strand
TCACCTTGAAGATTTGTATGCAGGCACACTGAGGGGCCTTTAAAGATAGGCAGTTGTTGCAGTCCATTTACCGAAGACAAGGGTTGCTGATGTTGTTTCTATTTGAAAAAAAAATGGACCATTAAGATTAAGTTATTTAGATTTTTGGAAACATACACACACATACACGCACGTAAACAACACACACTCATGCACACACACTAAAAGTATGAGTACCTTTACAGCTGGGGTGAAACTTTTTCCACAGACCTGCATACCAAAAAAAATGAAATGATTCAGAGGGACACTGTGATATTTCAATATCCATCCATCCAGTCCTCATTAGAGTCACAGGTACGCTAACCCCTATCCAGAAGAGTTCACAAAGCGGGGCCACAGTACATGAATTTTAAAACCACTGTATTGTGTTTCAAGATTTTTAGGTTCTTCTTATGGTTTATAAAACATTTTTTTAATTGTACTGGACCTTCTTATCTTTCATATTTGCTTGTAGCCTGTCCAACGAACCCTTGCGGACCCTGAGCTCCTCCAGCACTTGTATCCTGACTAAAAGTCAGGAAGTAAACTCACGGAATGGCATCTTTCCATTATCATGGCCCTTGCCTATGGAATGGCTTGGCAGAAACCCTCAGGCCTGCAGAGAATATTGAAGTTTTTGAGAGCAAGCCTTAGAGCCACTTTTTTAATTTGGCTTGTATTCATTATTTCTTCATTTTATTGAAGTCATTCACACTTTGTATTCCTATTATTTATACAAAATTGTATTTACTTAGACTTAGACTTCTTAGACTTCCTTTTTATTGTCATTAAAATTGTAACTTTACAGTACAAATAAAAACGAAATGTTGTTGCATTAGCTCATGGAAGTGCAGGATATAAAAGCAATAAGGTGCAGATATAAATAAATTAATTACTGTACAGATAAATATATTGCAGTTTTTCATATGCTTCCACGTTTATGGATGTATGTTATATTGTCTTTTTATTCCAGCGAGTTAATCCATTTTGGGGGGAATTGAGGTGATAGTTATGATGCGTTGAAGAGTCTTACGGCCTGAGGGAAGAAGCTGTTACAGAATCTGGAGGTTCTGCTACGGAGGCTGCGGAACCTCTTCCTAGAGTCCAGCAGTGAAAACAGTCCTTGGTGGGGGTGGGAGGAGTCTTTGCAGATTTTCTGAGCCCTGGTCAGGCAGCGGCTTTTTGCGATCTCTTGGATAGGAGGAAGAGGAGTCCTAATAATCTTTTCCGCCGTCCTCACCACTCTCTGGAGAGACTTCCAGTCTGAGGCATTGCAGGCTCCAGTCCAGACAGAGATGTTGTTGGTCAGTAGGCTCTCTATAGTGCCTCTGTAGAATGTGCTGAGAATGGGGGGAGGGAGCTGTGCTCTTTTCATCCGACGCAAAAAGTGCATGCGCTGCGGAACTCTTTTTACAAGAGCTCCGGTGTGTAGGGACCAGGTTATATTGTCAGTGATAATATTCTATTATATATATATATTATATTCTATTCATGTATAATACTTTACATATATGTATTGTCTTTTTGCTATTTTTACTCATATTGTATCCTTTATTCCAGTGTTTTTCAACCTTTTTTGAGGCAAGGCACATTTTTTTCATTAAAAAATCCAGAGCCACACCGCCAGTAGAAAACGTTAAAATTATTATTTTGAGTTTGTTGTTGTTTTCCTGTGTGTAGTGCTTTAGTTCTTGTCTTGCGCTGTTATTTTGGTGGCCCTTCCTGTTTTGTTGGTGTTTTCCTGTTGCAGTTTCATTTCTTCCCTTGAGCACTATTCCGCGCACCTGCTTTGTGTTAGCAAGCAAGGCTATTTACGTTGTTGCTATCCTTCTTTGGGTGGACATTGTTGATTGTCATGTCATGTACGGATATATTTTGTGGACGCCGTAAGTTTTTGCTGTCGTCCAGCATTCTGTTTCTGTTTACTTTGTAGCCAGTTCAGTTTTACTTTCGTTTTGCATAGCCATTGCCTTTTCCTTTCCCTTTCCCTTTTGTTCATTTTTGGTTTAAGCATTACATACCTTTTTACCTGCACACTGCCTCCCGATGTGGTCTGCATATTGGGATCACAACAAACCATCCTCGTCTCACCCGACACATTCCGACTTTTACAAAGCAATTAATTACCTGCTGCCACCTACTGACGTGGAGTATTACATGGTTACCCTGCCGAGTTATACACAGCACAGACACTAAGCAACGGCACATTATTTGCAGATTATAATTATTGATTTGCAAAAAAAAATTTGGGGACCGATTAGATGAAGTTGCATAATTTCCCACAGTGGTTGAAAAACACTGCTTTATTCTATAGTTCTTACTACTTGTATGTGTTTTATTTTCCAACGTTCCTTAGAGGGAGCTTTCTGCATCTAGGATTTTATGAGCCATGACTGCGGAGGAGCTTTGTGTCAGTATACTGGTGAGCTCCTGGTGTATAGACGGCTCCTGTGATAGTGTTTCTTCACCTGACTCCTCTGTACTTTTTCATGCATTAATCTGTGTATGCGTGTGTGTGTTTATGTTTGTGTATGTCTAGCGATGGTGTAATTAAAAGAAGGTGGATTATCATCATACAAGCTACAAAGAGAGAAAATGGACTGCAAATCCAGGCCCAAAAAATACGGAGAAAATAACAATCAACTGGATAAAACAGAACATCCGTACATATAGAGAAAATCCATGATGATTGGTTGGTGTCTGTATGATGAGTCACAATTGGCTAAGGATAGGGCACAACTTTATGGTCTGGCCAATAACAGGCAAGAGAAGGTGGGTCATCGAAATTAGTAAGCAAAATCATAACAGACACGTACTCATGTCACAGGATGACGAGAGAGTCGGAGACAGAGGGACGCTTTGAGCTGACTGCTAAAAAAAACAATATAATATGGCAGGGGAATTCTCCCACAGATTAGATTATTCTTTAAGTGATGAAGATGATGTGCAGGAAAGCCACAATAATGCATGTCCTTGGCCACATTTAGACAAATGTTGCGTTTAGAGAAAACACTGACCAAAACCTCAGAATTTATGTAGCTACATTTAATCGAGAGTAACTTGTAACTTAGTTTACTACATTTTCCAAATAGCTTGCCCACCATTGAGGACACATATAGACACAATAACTGTTCATACTTACATTCACACTATATGGGAAATTTAGAGTCTCCAAATAACATAACATGGTATATATATATATATATATATATATATATATATATATATATATATATATATATATATATATATATATATATATATAACATAACATGGTATATATATATATATATATATATATATATATATATATATATATATATATATATATATATATATATATATATATATATATATACCGAAGACTTCTATGGAAATGCAAGAACCGAGACTCAGATTTCACTCGCCCGGACGCGGGTCACCGGGGCCCCCCTCCGGAGCCAGGCCCGGAGTTGGGGCACGATGGCAAGCACCTGGTGGCCGGGCCTGTCCCCATGGGGCCCGGCCGGGCACAGCCCGAAGAGGCAACGTGGGTCCCCCCTCCAATGGGCTCACCACCCATAGCAGGGGCCATAGAGGTCGGGTGCAATGTGAGCTGGGCGGTAGCCGAAGGCAGGGCACTTGGCGGTCCGATCCTCGGCTACAGAAGCTAGCTCTTGGGACGTGGAACGTCACCTCACTGGGGGGAAAGGAGCCTGAGCTAGTGCGCGAGGTAGAGAAGTTCCGGTTGGATATAGTCGGACTCACCTCGACGCACAGCAAGGGCTCTGGAATCAGTTCTCTCGAGAGGGGCTGGACTCTCTTCCACTCTGGCGTTGCCAGCAGTGAGAGGCGACGGGCTGGGGTGGCAATTCTTGTTGCCCCCCGGCTCAGAGCCTGCATGTTGGAGTTCAACCCGGTGGACGAGAGGGTAGCTTCCCTCCGCCTTCGGGTGGGGGGAGGGGTCCTGACTGTTGTTTGCGCTTACGCGCCAAACAGCAGCTCAGAGTACCCACCCTTTTTGGATTCACTCGAGGGAGTACTTGAGAGTGCTCCCCCGGGTGATTCCCTTGTTCTACTGGGGGACTTCAACGCTCATATTGGCAACGACAGTGAAACCTGGAGAGGCGTGATTGGGAAGAATGGCCGCCCGGATCTGAACCCAAGTGGTGTTTTGTTATTGGACTTTTGTGCCCGTCACGGATTGTCCATAACGAACACCATGTTCAAGCATAAGGGTGTCCATATGTGCACTTGGCACCAGGACACCCTAGGCTGTAGTTCTATGATCGACTTTGTAGTTGTGTCATCGGATTTGCGGCCTCATGTTTTGGACACTCGGGTGAAGAGAGAGGCGGAGCTTTCTACCGATCACCACCTGGTGGTGAGTTGGCTGCGATGGTGGGGGAGGATGCCGGACAGACCTGGCAGGCCCAAACGCATTGTGAGGGTTTGCTGGGAACGTCTGGCAGAGTCTCCTGTCAGAGAGAGTTTCAATTCCCACCTCCGGAAGAACTTTGAACATGTCACGAGGGAGGTGCTGGACATTGAGTCCGAGTGGACCATGTTCCGCACCTCTATTGTCGAGGCGGCTGATTGGAGCTGTGGCCGCAAGGTAGTTGGTGCCTGTCGTGGCGGTAATCCTAGAACCCGTTGGTGGACACCGGCGGTGAGGGATGCCGTCAAGCTGAAGAAGGAGTCCTATCGGGTTCTTTTGGCTCATGGGACTCCTGAGGCAGCGGACAGGTACCGACAGGCCAGGCGGTGTGCGGCTTCAGCGGTCGCGGAGGCAAAAACTCGGACATAGGAGGAGTTCGGGGAAGCCATGGAAAACGACTTCCGGATGGCTTCGAAGCGATTCTGGACCACCATCCGCCGCCTCAGGAAGGGGAAGCAGTGCACTACCAACACCGTGTATGGTGCGGATGGTGTTCTGCTGACCTCGACTGCGGAAGTTGTGGATCGGTGGAGGGAATACTTCGAAGACCTCCTCAATCCCACCAACACGTCTTCCTATGAGGAAGCAGTGCCTGGGGAGTCTGTGGTGGGCTCTCCTATTTCTGGGGCTGAGGTTGCTGAGGTAGTTAAAAAGCTCCTCGGTGGCAAGGCCCCGGGGGTGGATGAGATCCGCCCGGAGTTCCTTAAGGCTCTGGATGCTGTAGGGCTGTCTTGGTTGACAAGACTCTGCAGCATCGCGTGGACATCGGGGGCAGTACCTCTGGATTGGCAGACCGGGGTGGTGGTTCCACTCTTTAAAAAGGGGAACCGGAGGGTGTGTTCTAACTACCGTGGGATCACACTCCTCAGCCTTCCCGGTAAGGTCTATTCAGGTGTACTGGAGAGGAGGCTACGCCGGATAGTCGAACCAGGAGGAACAGTGTGGTTTTCGTCCTGGTCGTGGAACTGTGGACCAGCTCTATACTCTCGGCAGGGTCCTTGAGGGTGCATGGGAGTTTGCCCAACCAGTCTACATGTGCTTTGTGGATTTGGAGAAGGCATTTGACCGTGTCCCTCGGGAAGTCCTGTGGGGAGTGCTCAGAGAGTATGGGGTTTCGGACTGTCTGATTGTGGCGGTCCGTTCCCTGTATGATCAGTGTCAGAGCTTGGTTCGCATTGCCGGCAGTAAGTCGGACACGTTTCCGGTGAGGGTTGGACTCCGCCAAGGCTGCCCTTTGTCACCGATTCTGTTCATAACTTTTATGGACAGAATTTCTAGGCGCAGTCAAGGCGTTGAGGGGATCCGGTTTGGTGGCTGCAGGATTAGGTCTCTGCTTTTTGCAGATGATTTGGTCCTGATGGCTTCATCTGGCCAGGATCTTCAGCTCTCACTGGATCGGTTCGCAGCCGAGTGTGAAGCGACTGGGATGAGAATCAGCACCTCCAAGTCCGAGTCCATGGTTCTCGCCCGGAAAAGGGTGGAGTGCCATCTCCGGGTTGGGGAGGAGATCTTGCCCCAAGTGGAGGAGTTCAAGTACCTCGGAGTCTTGTTCACGAGTGAGGGAAGAGTGGATCGTGAGATCGACAGGCGGATCGGTGCGGCGTCTTCAGTAATGCGGACGCTGTATCGATCCGTTGTGGTGAAGAAGGAGCTGAGCCGGAAGGCAAAGCTCTCAATTTACCGGTCGATCTACGTTCCCATCCTCACCTATGGTCATGAGCTTTGGGTTATGACCGAAAGGACAAGATCACGGGTACAAGCGGCCGAAATGAGTTTCCTCAGCCGGGTGGCGGGGCTCTCCCTTAGAGATAGGGTGAGAAGCTCTGTCATCCGGGGGGAGCTTAAAGTAAAGCCGCTGCTCCTCCACATCGAGAGGAGCCAGATGAGGTGGTTCGGGCATCTGGTCAGGATGCCACCCGAGCGCCTCCCTAAGGAGGTGTTTAGGGCATGTCCGACCGGTAGGAGGCCACGAGGAAGACCCAGGACACGTTGGGAAGACTATGTCTCCCGGGAGGAGCTGGACGAAGTGGCTGGGGAGAGGGAAGTCTGGGCTTCCCTGCTTAGGCTGCTGCCCCCGCGACCCGACCTCGGATAAGCGGAAGAAGATGGATGGATGGATGGATGGATATATATATATACCATGTTATGTTATTTGGAGACTCTAAATTTCTATATTTCCCATATAGTGTGAATGTAAGTATGAACGGTCTTATTAAGTATTACAGTAAATATGCCAGAATTAGCTATAAGAGCTTAATTTCATCTGTTGTCCTAAGGCAGGCACAACACCAAAACAGACATATATTTACAGACAACATCATACATGAATTACAAAATAACTTATAATAAATATTAGCAATAAAAATAAATCAACATAAGGTGATAGACTAAGGGTGCACATTACAAATGAGTACAGAACTGGTTTGTCTTGGCCAATGTTTTTCCCCAAGCACCCCCATTCATTTACATTCATACAACAGTGTGAGTAGGACTGGGAGGAAGGTAAGTGAAAGGTCTTACCAGAGGTGGGTAGTAACGCGTTACATTTACTCCGTTACATCTACTTGAGTAACTTTTGGGATAAATTGTACTTCTAAGAGTAGTTTTAATGCAACATACTTTTACTTTTACTTGAGTATATTTATAGAGAAGAAACGCTACTTTTACTCCGCTACTTTTATCTACATTCAGCTCGCTACTCGCTACTAATTTTTATCGATCTGTTAATGCACGCTTTTGTTTTGGTCTGTCAGACAGACCTTCATAGTGCCTGCGTTTCAACAAATACAGTCACTGGTGACGTTCACTCCGTTCCACCAATCAGATGCAGTCACTGGTGACGTTGGACCAATCAAACAGAGCCAGGGGTCACATGACCTGACTTAAACAAGTTGAAAAACTTATTGGGGTGTTACCATTTAGTGGTCAATTGTACGGAATATGTACTGTACTGTGCAATCTACTAATACAAGTTCCAATCAATCAATCAAAAGTGTGAAGGAAAAAAGACCATTTTTTATTTCAACCGTACACCCCGTCAAAAGCCTAAAGACTGACTGCACAGTTCCTGTCTTCACAATAAAAGTGCCGCTCCATCGCGCCTGCGCTTTCAAAATAAGAGTCTCCGAAAGCCTGCGCAAACAAGCTAGCAAGCTACGGAGGTTTGCCTCCAATGTATTTCTTGTAAAGTGTATAAAAACGAATATGGAAGCTGGACATATAAGATGCCAAAAACCAACCACTTTCATGTAGTATTAGACAGAAAGGAGGAACTTTTTTTCTCCTCCATTTGAAAACGTGGACGTTTGTCATCACTACTGTCTGATTCCAATCAATGCAAGTCATCAGAATCAGGTAATACACCAACTTATATTCTTGTCTTCATGAAAGAAAGGAATCTATATGTGTTAAACATGCATGTATATTCATTAAAACACTATTAACATGTAAACAAAAACGGCAAAAAAATAAATATAAATTATATACTGTATATATCAATGTATGTGTGTATATATATATATATATATATATGTGTGTGTGTGTGTATATATATATATGCATATATGTGTGTGTGTGTATATATATATATATATATATATATATATATATATATATATATATATATATATATATATATATATATATATATATATGATATGTGTGTGTATGTTACTCATCAGTTACTCAGTACTTGAGTAGTTTTTTCACAACATACTTTTTACTTTTACTCAAGTGAATATTTGGGTGACTACTCCTTACTTTTACTTGAGTAATAAATCTCTAAAGTAACAGTACTCTTACTTGAGTACAATTTCTGGCTACTCTACCCACCTCTGCATTACATATATACTTACAGTATGGATATAAATGGATGATTTTAAGGGCTTTATTGGCAGAATAGACCGGATCCCACAGGGTCCATTGTAAGCAGACTTTTGATCGCATTTATTTACTATTTAGAATGCATTAATAAAATACATACGTCGTCATGTCTTTCATGATGATTGTGAACAATAGGCAAAGTTCCAAACAAGGTGCAGTTCCCCAGTTTCAGGAAGACCGCTCTATGGCCTGAGCCATGCCACCCTATAAATTGGTCATAATTGAATAGAATAGAATGCCTTTTATTGTCACTATACACAGGTACAATGAGATTAAAAGCAACTCCAGTAACAGTGCGACAGACTACAAGTATGCAAAACATAGGAAGGAAAGAAAAAGAAAAATAGTGCAAAAGAAGGTAAGGTGCACAGTCCAGTCCTGAGACGAATATTCTGAATGTGTTGTTTAAATATTATACTATATACATACAGTTTATACAGAAGAATTCAGACTGTGGGTGGAAAGTAAAAATTGCAAACAGAGAGGTGCTAAACTATAAAATCAGTGCCTTTGAGAGTTCACCGTGGTGCTGGCTTCAGGGAAAATACTGTATATATTGTATATATAACTGTAATGTATATATTCAAAACAAAACTTTATCAACATTTCAGCTTTTTTTACTTTGTGTCTTTTCATTTTATTTAAATATTTTTTGTGAAACTTTATTTCTACAATATATTACTAGTAAATAGGAAGCAGACTAAAGGCCACAAATGGCTCCCGGGGCGCATTTGGGATGAATCTGTCTTATAGGGACTGAAAATTTAAATACTTGATACCAGACGAATGGTGGATACATTTTTGGGAAAGAGAGGAGTGGGAAACAGTAAATAATGATTTCATGATAACAACAGCTTCACTCAGAGATTATTTCTGAAAGTCTGATTGTATTCATCCATTCCGGGTGTATTGTTCTCTTATTCATGCAATGTTCTCTCAGCATCCATGTTCCTCTCTCTCTCATGTTGTAGAGGGCTCTTGAAGCCCAAACAAGGCTATGCTATAATTAGTTTTAAGTAGTATTGATACATTAAATTGCTCTCGTAAAGAAAATACTTGTGTCATTGTTGTTGATTACTACAACATGTTTACTATTATTGGTACAGCAACATGCACATTTTTTCCTATCCCTCCTTTAATTCGTCTTTCCGTTCTCCCATATCTCTCAATCATATTGAGGAAGATGACCGGCTTACACTAAGTTTTGCTTCTGTTGAATACTTCTTGTTTGCAAAGGAGTTTTTTTTTTGCCTCCATCGCCAAAGTGCTTGCTTATGTAGACTACTTCTCATTAGGAACGTGGTTTTAAAATTACTCCATGTGTAAAGATAACTTTTGCCATATAAATATTCAACTCGGTTGTCTTTATAAGCAATGAAATGTCCAAAATGTCTTTAATATTACAAAATTAAAGGGGCCCTTAAGTACTATACACTAATACTTGATTGACTTAGAGGGTGTGTCTCAATACTGTTCAGCTATGAATTAATGTAGATCGAGTTTAATAAATAGGAGTCCATATCCATTCTAACATAGTCTCCCATAACACACAACTATGTGTCTAAACTATAGATTTCACTGACTGATCCTTTACTGACTCTATGTGCTATTTTTTTTTATAGCTCATGTAAATATGGTTATATATTTTTAAGGAATGGCCATTTTGGCTCAGTTATTTCAATTTATCGCACTTATC
The DNA here is from genome assembly GCF_033978685.3 of Nerophis lumbriciformis. Classification (NCBI taxonomy): domain Eukaryota; kingdom Metazoa; phylum Chordata; class Actinopteri; order Syngnathiformes; family Syngnathidae; genus Nerophis; species Nerophis lumbriciformis. The sequence continues at coordinate 50,872,487 of NC_084548.2, read as the reverse complement.
TGAAGGTAATGGTTTATCTTAGGTTGATGTCAGTTTTCTTTATTTTCATGACTATTTACATCGTAGAGCAGGGGTGTCAAACTCAAATACAGAGTGGGCCAAAATTTAAAACTGAACAAAGCCGCGGGCCAAGGTTGAACAAATTAACCTTTTAATAGGGACCCAAACAAGTTTTGCATTGAATATTGGACAAGCAAGACTTATATAACTTTATAGTGACATGCAAAATCGAGTTTCAAATAATAATAATAATAATAGAAAAATATCAATGGCATATCAAATACAATTTAAATACAAATTGAATGTCTCTTTTCTATTTGCAGCCTTCTGAGGTAAATATCAACATTGACTTTTTCCACAGGCTAATAAATTAGAAAATAAAATAACAATGAATAAACCAAACATTCAGGACTTTAAACTGCTCAATTTGCAACACACTGATCTAATCTGATGTGCCCAAGCCAGATACCTGCCATCTTTTCTTGGATGCTAGTTCATTAATGTCGGGCTCAGGCTTTCAGCTGAGGCATCTTTCATTATCGAACAAAATTGTTCATCAGTTATTATACCTCGTCCACCCGGACCACAGTCTTGGGGGCGTGCTTTAAAGGTACTGCATTTATCATCCTCCACGAGCCGTCTGCTTTTCATCCATTCCAACCTCCGTGCGTCGGTTGAGGTGGGTGGGGTTGGGGGGGTGGGGTTTGGTGGTAGCGGGGGTGTATATTGCAGCCCGGAAGAATTAGGGCTGCATGGGATTCTGGGTATTTGTTTTGTTGTGTTTATGTTGTGTTACAGTGCGGATGTTCTCCCGAAATGTTAAAGTTATTTATACGAGCACCGTCAGTGTAACCTGTATCGCTGTTGGCCAACGATGCGTTGCATTCACGTGTGTGTGCGTGCTGAAACCGCACATATTATGTGACTGAGCCGGCCTCGCTGGACCGGGTGAAAAGCGGATGTGACGATTTTTGGGAGGGGCACTGAAATTTGAGAGTCTCCCGGGAGGGTTGGCAAGTATGAGAATTAGCGGTGAATGCGGTGTTACGGCAGCACCGCCGCTGAATATAATCGACGGGCCAGCTCTAGTGTTAATTTGATATCGCCTCAAGGGCCAAGTGAAATTACACGGCGGGCCAAATTTGGCCCGCGGGCCAGAGTTTGACACTCATGTCGTAGAGTGTCACTGAAGGCATCAACACTTTGAAAGAACACGTGGAGTTATGTACTTAACAACAAAAAAAGGTGAAATAACTGAAAACATGTTTTATATTCTAGTTTATTCAAAATAGCCACCCTTTGCTCTGATTACTGCTTTGCACACCCTTGGCATTCTCTCGATGAGCTTCAAGAGGTAGTCACCTGATATGGTTTTCACTTCACAGCACGGTGGAACAGGGGTTAGCACATGTGCCTCACAATACGAAGGTCCTGAGTTCAATCCCGGGCTTCTGTGTGGAGTTCACATGTTCTCCCCGTGACTGCGTGGGTTCCCTCCGGGTACTCCTGCTTCCTCCCACCTCCAAAGACATGTACTTGGGGATAGGTTGATTGGCAACGCTAAATTGGTCCTAGTGTGTGAATGTGAGTGTAAATGTTGTCCGTCTATCTGTGTTGGCCCTGCGATGAGGTGGCGACTTGTCCAGGGTTTTCCCCGCCTTCCGCCCGAATGCAGCTGGGATAGGCTCCAGCAACCCCCGCGACCCCAAAAGGGACAAGAGGTAGAACATGGATGAAAATAGATGCTGTGTTTGAAGCTCATCAAGAGAATGCCAAGAGTGTGCAAAGCAGTAATCAGAGCAAAGGGTGGCTGTTTTGAAGAAACTAGAATATAAAACATAATACATATTTATTCCTGCACAACATTCTGTCAACTTTACTCATGTTCTTTTTTGCTAAATAAGCAACACATTCTATTGACTTCACTAATTAACATTTGTATTATTTTCCTAACCTATTAGATGATTAGTACAATTGTTAAAGACAGGGAGTGAACAAATAATCAGTCATCAGAGAACAGGATTAAAATAGATATGCTTCTTCCTACTCCTTTTCGTACATGTTGAACCGTGTGTGTAAACACGTGACACATTATTTTAACATGTGTGAAATAAAATAAACCATTCTTGTTTTATTGCATTAACTTATGGGACCGCCTTATTATACTATCCATTCTGAACAAGTTTAAAAATATGCAGATCCAATTTTGTTGCACTTTGCTTTCCATCCATCCATTTTCTACCGCTTATTCCCTTTGGGGTCGCGGGGGGCGCTGGAGCCTATCTCAGCTACAATCGGGCGGAAGGCGGGGTACACCCTGGACAAGTCGCCTCCTCATCGCAGGGCCAACACAGATAGACAGACAACATTCACACTCAAAGACATGCACCTGGGGATAAGTTGATTGGCAACACTAAATTGGCACTTTGCTTTAAAGTAGCAAAAGAATGCAAAAGAACCATGGTGATACACGGACAGACATACTACCTGCTCTGCTGTCTTGTGATCCAGGAAATCTCCCACTACTCCCTGACATTTTGACAAAAAGTATTTTTTGACCTTCTGTGAAGAAAACATTGCCCTCTAGTGTGCAATAGTTGCCACTGCACCCTAGACCCACATGCATGAACGAGCATCACCAGCCACCCTGATCATAAATCTCCATCTGCAACACAGTGTGTTCCAAACAGTTGCTTTGGAAAAGGTTTTTACGATACCTGCATGAATTAGTTCAGTGCTTCCAGACCAATATTTTGACCAATCCGATCATTGTTAGAGTGAAGCAGCTAATTATGACCAAACTGTAGTTTACACGCAGGCCATGTTTCCTCACACACGTACACACTATGCGGATGCTTTACGCATTCCCTTTCACCGCTACATTCTCATTTTCTTACGGTATACGCACCAGATGTCGTGTCCTCTTCGTCACCCCGTTCCCTAGCTCCGCTGCGCTCCACTCGGTTCCCCCGCCTCGAGACTTGTCACAGCCCCTAACCGCATCAGCAGCACTGCTAGATTGGATATACGTGATCTGTCCATCCATCAGCGGGGAGATGGAGAGAGAGTTTACTGTCTGTGAGGAGATGCAGACAAAGTGGAATGGAATATCCTTAGCGTAACAGCACATTTGGTGTGTGCTTTGTGTTTGCATTGTCAGTTCTCTAAAATTAATGCCACAATTTAACAATCATATGCTAACATTTAAGTAGCAAATCTTGGAAATCCTTTCAATTCTCAACACCTTCTTTCTAAGATCGCTGTAATTGCCAATGCTGGCCATTATGGAGATAAGTGATCTTTCACGTGGACCTGGCAAGTATGTGCAGAGAGTGTGCAGCAGTTTCATACTTCATTCGTTTGTCGCTGTCTCCTCATCACACAGCCCACACTGGTGCTTCAGCCAATGGTGTGGAATTGCCTTTCCACATTTTCCTTGCCTTCTTGTGGACTGAATGGGCTGGAACGCACGTGTTATGGTCATGTAAAAAGGTGTTTCAACAAAGGCCACAGCTGCACCTCTGACTCAATAGTATAGTGGTACCTCAACTTAAGACTGCCTTAATTAAAGAGCATTTTGAGATAGGAGCTGTCTCCCAGCTAATCGTTATGCTTTAAAGTGGGAATCACAATTTTTACAATCGTAATGAGAGACAAAAACACACATGACTTTTTCTTTTTCGGATTCTAAAGAGTTTGGACACACCTTCTCCTCATTCAATGTGTTTTCCACATGTTCATAGTTTTTCATTCATAGTTTTCATGCTTTCAATGACAATCTGCAATGTCAATAGTCGTGAAAATAAAGAAAACGCATTGAATGAGAAGGTGTGTCCAAACTTTTGGCCTGTACTGTATATGTAACGTAGTAACGTAGTAACAGACACATTCATAAGCAATATGTATCATGTACAATATACACATACTTGCCAACCTTGAGACCTCCGATTTCGGGAGGTGGGGGGGGCGTGGTTGGGGGCGTGGTTAAGAGGGGAGGAGTATATTTACAGCTATAATTCACCAAGTCAAATACTTGAATTTCAGTGTTCATTTATTTACACATATACTTGTTGAGTTAAGGGCTGAATTGTCCATCCTTGTTCTATTCTCTGTCACTATTTTTCTAACCATGCTGAACACCCTCTCTGATGATGCATTGCTGTGTGGCACGCACAAAAGTGCTTTCATCAAATGCACTAGATGGCAGCATTGTCCTGTTTAAGAGTGTCACAACATTGCTGTTTACGGCAGACGAACAGCTTTACGGTAGACGAAAACGTGACTGCTGTTGTTGTGTGTTATTAACGCGCTGGGAGGACGTTAATGAAACTGCCTAACAATAAACCCACATAAGAAACCAAGAACTCGCCCTCGATCATTCTATAGTTATAACGTGATTGGGCAGGCACGCCGTTTATATTGTGGGAAAGCGGACTCAGGTCCGAATGGACCTGAGTTCGTCTGAATTTCGAGAGATTTTCGGGACATACTTTGTCCCGGGAGGTTTTCGGGAGAGGCGCTGAATTTCGGGAGTCTCCCGGAAAATCCGGGAGGGTTGGCAAGTATGAATACACACCAAATTTTGGTCATTTTAAGTATTACCGGAACTTATTCCATGGGCGCATTAATTTCAGTGCCCTTAACAAAATACTTCTGTCAACAAACGTGTATGTTTTTCTATTCATAGTGGACTTTGTAAAGGCTATTGTTGGTCAAATGACAATTCACGGCCCTATCTTTTTTAACCTGAATGTACAGAGGATAAACTGATGGTTATAGAAGCTAAGTGAGCACAAAAAGAGGGTGAAACGCTGGAGCAGACGGAAGCCAAGATACTTAGGACCGACATGACTTGGTCATGGTGTAAATGTGTGAGCTGTGTCGACAGAAATTGAGTACTTCTACTGCACTGAGTGTCAAAAAAAATTATCATTGATGAAAAGCAGTTTTGTATCAGGCGAGGAGGACTCTGCTCAAATAAACTGCATCATAACAATAGACAAACTGTAGAAACGTTATTCCACCTATCCAAAATCAACTGGAAACGTCCACGGCCAGCTTGACCACATGGACAACTGTCAATCAAGTACCGTATTTTTCGGACTATAAGTCGCAGTTTTTTTCATAGTTTGGCCGAGCTCCAGTGTGATTTATATATGTTTTTTTTCTTCTTTATTATGCATTTTCGGCAGGTGCGGCTTATACTCTGGTGCGACTTATACTCCGAAAAATACGGTAAGTCACTATAATATTTATCATGATACACGCACCACAACATGCCTGTTATTTTGCGATATGTGTACAAACAAAACATGAAATGTGGGCGACTACTTTACAGATACTGTAATATGATGGTTCATGTTGTTCAGTCAGTAAGATTGGTGTCCTATTGCTAATGCTGTAGCATGCCGTCGTAAGGCAATGTGTTGCTACGCAATAACAACAGTTCTTCAGTGTTCGCTCTTACAATATCAATGTTGCTACAGCTTGGTCATTATGCAGGTTACTGAATGTAAATGAAGTATCGATTGCGGTTTTTGGATGCATTTTTAAAGTGATTTAGGGACAGAATGGATTGCTCCCATTAGCAGCATTGCTCGTCACCGAGAACGAAAAATACAAAAAACAACATATGTCTTTTTGTCTTTCATAAGGATTGTGAACGATGGGCCAAATTCCCCAAAAAGTGCAGTTCCCCTTTAAGTTGCAAGCAAAATTTTAAGATGTGTGGCAAAATGTCACAGTGAACCCCTCAGGATTTGTCCCAAAACATCTGGTCTTACTCACAAACATTAGCTTGTAGCTGTAGGTCGACATAACTTATTGTTTTCCAACCATTGGAACGAAGAAAGTGAGTGTGAGGGACAGTGCTAAGATGAAAAAGCTGATTATCTTCCTTGAATTAAAAAATAAATCATAAAAAATATGACTGATTAGTAGTAGTCGAATTAGCGAAGCAGTACAAAAAGCAGCTGGAAGGAGATACCACAGTCCACTCGGGTAAATGATGTATACATTACATTACTTCATAAAACTATTGTATTGCTTATACCCCATTCTATTGTATTGTTTTATACAATATTTCTTATCAAAAGTGTTTTCTTATTTAAAGGCATGTTACATGTTAAAGTGTGCTGTCATGGGGCCCAAGCACCAATTATATGGATTTTAATTCATTTCAATGAGAAATGTTGATTTGATACACAAGTGTTTTGAGTTAAGACCTCCGTCAGGGTACAAATTCAATTCGTAAGTTGAGGTACGACTATAATCTAAGCACAAATATATTAAAGGGGAACTGCACTTTTATTGACATTTTGCCAAACGTTCACAATCATTATGGGAGACAAGAAAACAAGTTTTGTTTTTTTTAGGATTTTAAAGATGATAAAAAATGCTTGGAAGCTGCGGCTAATGGGAGTCACCATTGTAGCCTTCAAAGCCCTCCACAACAACTTCAAAACCATCCATCAGCATTTTATATACACACTGCAAGTCTATAAATAATGCACTAACACACGTGTTCATAACAGTAAGTAAAATGTACAAACCCCGTTTCCATATGAGTTGGGAAATTGTGTTAGATGTAAATATAAACGGAATACAATTATTTGCAAATCCGTTTCAACCCATATTCAATTGAATGCACTACAAAGACAAGATATTTTATGTTCAAACTCATAAACTTTATTTTTTTTTGCAAATAATAATTAACTTAGAATTTCATGGCTGCAACACGTGCCAAAGTAGTTGGGAAAGGGCATGTTCACCACTGTGTTACATCACCTTTTCTTTTAACAACACTCAATAAACGATTGGGAACTGAGGAAACTAATTGTTGAAGCTTTGAAAGTGGAATTCTTTCCCATTCTTGTTTTATGTAGAGCTCCAGTCGTTCAACAGTCCGGGGTCTCCGCTGTCATATTTTAGGCTTCATAATGCGCCACACATTTTCGATGAGAGACAGGTCTGGACTGCAGGCGGGCCAAGAAAGTACCCGCACTCTTTTTTTTACGAAGCCACGCTGTTGTAACACGTGCTGAATGTGGCTTGGCATTGTCTTGCTGAAATAAGCAGGGGCGTCCATGAAAAAGACGGCGCTTAGATGGCAGCATATGTTGTTCCAAAACCTGTATGTACCTTTCAGCATTAATGGTGCTTTCACAGATGTGTAAGTTACCCATGCCTTGGGCACTAATGCACCCCCATACCATCACAGATGCTGGCTTTTGAACTTTGCTTCGATAACAGTCTGGATGGTTCGCTTCCCCTTTGGTCCGGATGACACGATGTCGAATATTTCCAAAAACAATTTAAAATGTGGACTCGTCAGACCACAGAACACTTTTCCACTTTGCATGAGTCCATCTTAGATGATCTCGGGCCCAGAGAAGCCAGCGGCACTCTACTATGCGCTTTGCATAGTAGAGCTTTAACTTGCACGAACTGTATTTAGTGACAGTGGTTTTCTGAAGTGTTCCTGAGCCCATGTGGTGATATCCTTTAGAGATTGATGTCGGTTTTTGATACAGCGCCGTCTGAGGGATCGAAGGTCACGGTCATTCAATGTTGGTTTCCGGCCATGCTGCTTACATGGAGTGATTTCTCCAGATTCTCTGAACCTTTTGATGATATTATGGACCGTAGATGTTGAAATCCCTAAATTTCTTGCAATTGCACTTTGAGAAACGTTGTTCTTAAACTGTTTGACTATTTGTGGACAAAGGGGTGTACCTCGCCCCATCCTTTCTTGTGAAAGACTGAGCATTTTTTGGGAAGCTGTTTTTATACCCAATAATGGCACCCACCTGTTCCCAATTAGCCTGCACACCTGTGGGATGTTCCAAATAAGTGTTTATTGCCACCTTTCCCAACTTCTTTGTCACGTGTTGCTGGCATCAAATACTAAAGTTAATGATTATTTGCACAAAAAAAAAAATGTTTATCAGTTTGAACATCAATTATGTTGTCTTTGTAGCATATTCAACTGAATATGGGTTGAAAATGATTTGAAAATCATTGTATTTCGTTTGTATTTACATCTAACACAATTTCCCAACTCATATGGAAACGGGGTTTGTACAATTTTTACCATATTTTAGTCATTTTAAGCATTACCGGAACTAATTTTACCATTTATTTCCGTTTTCATAGCAACGCACTTCAAACAAACGTGTGTTCCTACTTCTGGAAACAAACACAAGTGTGTTTAACTTTTAATCATGGCAGATTTGGTAACAGACAACAAAGATGACTATTTTTGGACAAATGAGACAAACTTTATCTTTTTGAAGATGATTATACGGAGGATGAACTGTTGCTTCTAGAAGCGAGCACAAAGAGAGGCTGAAACATTGGAGCAAACAAAAGCCAAGAGAATGAGGTTGGTGTGACTTTGATGTTGTAAATGTGGAACTTGGAGCCAAGCTATGCCGACAGAAATGGATTGCTTACCCAAAATCAACTGGAAACGTTCGGGCCAGCTTGACCAGACACACAACTGTCCATCGAGTGAGTCACTTATCAAAATACACACGGCACATCATGCCTGTTATTACAACTACATACGCTGTCAAGCTTGCTATGTACAAAAAAAACATGAAATGTAGGCTCATACTTTACAGATATAGTTATAAGATTCTTCATGTTTTTCAGTCAGTACTGTTAGGTGTCCCTTTTTCATAAATGTATGACAATAGAAAAAGTTTGGGGAAAAAAAAAATGTTTTGTCTTAATATGGTTTCTGGAGGAGGACAAACATGACACAAACATTGTTAATGTTTTCCAATACTGTAAAAATGTGCAGAATAAATATTCAATTTCAACATTTCTGTCAATGAAGATTTGCAGAAGCCTGTGACGTGTTTCTTTTAGCACGGCGTGGTACCAGGCAGGTGGATGTTGCAAGCAATTGCAAATACAGATAGATATTCTCAAAAATTAACCACATGAAATCAAAATATTGCACCCGCCTTGTTTTAGGGGCGCAATATAAGCTTGGTTTGCCTAGTAAGCTGTGGGTAGTTCGTAACGTTTCGCCCTAATCTTAGCCAATTGTGACTTATCGTACAAGCACTAACAATAATGGATTCTTTCCGTATGTATGGATGTTCTCATTTATCGAGGTCCTTGTATTTTCATATTTTTTGGGCCTACATTCACAGTCAGTTTTCTTTCTTTGTAGCTTATAGCTTTGATGTAAGCTACCTAGCTAGATGGGTGTAAAAGTAGCTAAGCTACAGGAAAAGCTACTCGTTGAAAAAGTAGCTAAGCTAAAGCCAAGCTACTGGAAAATGTAGTTCAGCTACGTAGATTCGCTACATTTAGCTTGTTACTGCCCATCACTGCATTTACCTGTATCTCCTTTCAGCTTCTTCTCCGTCAAACTTCATCAGCAGCTTCTCCATATTTTCATGGATAAATGTCTGCAGTTGAGATATTTTAACTTTTTTAGTTAGCAGTGATAGTCTCAAATTGCTTATCGATACAATTGGTCATGTTTTTGATGATTTCTTTCTTCAATCTAGATTCTTCTCCCTCACTTTCTTCCTTCTCATGGTTGGAAAAACAAAGTTATGTCAATCTCTAGCTATAAGCTATTGCTAACAAGTAAGAATAGATGTTTTTGGTGGATCTTACAGAGTTAATTTGCTACACCAACTAATGGCAGGATGCTGGCAACTCACATTTTTGCACTCTTAAGTTGAGGTATGACCGTATTTTAAATGTTGACGCTTACAATATTTGGTTTACTTCTAGTCAATATAAAAAGAACATGAATAATTTCACACTAAAATAAAAAGGCTTTTGATGGTACACGGCCTTGCAATATTAATAATTGATTGGATTCATAAAGCGCCTCAGAATCCATTATTCAGTCCACATTCACACATTGATAGTGGTAAGCTACATTTGTAGCCACAGATGCCCTGAGGTGGACTGACGGAAACATGGCTGTCAATTTGCACCTACAAAATTTTACGGCCACCACCTAAACGTTCATTCACATTCATACACCACAGTGTGGGCAGCACAGCACATTAGGTGAATATCATCCTGTCATTGCCATGGCAACCCTGGTTTAATTATTTTGTGTTGTAGCCTGGACAGCTCTCATGTTGAGGTAGCACTGACATCAGTGCTAATGTTACTGTTCAGAGTCGCGTAATGTACTTGTGTAAACAACTGTAACAACAAACGACCGTAATAATAATAGCCCATTGATGTGTAACTGTCATTGGCATCCCTGGTTTTCAAAATGGGGGATGAATAAACCTGTACAATTGTACCATAGGTCAAGATTAGGTGATTTGAGCAACTCTGAAAACATGCGTAGACCTGAAAGTCAATTTGTTAACAAAAGTGAAAGTGAAAGTTTGCGGGGTGCAGGCACGTGCAAAATTCTGAATTGAATTGACAATGTCACTCAAATTCCAAATTCAAAAACCGGAATTTGTATGTCGGTGAGCAGGCTATTTCCTGGTTCATAGAAGATAATGAAGAGAATGGCAGTCCTATTATGATTCTGGGGTACGTGGACAATAGGCCTACCTGATGCCATAGACACCAGGATTGTGCAAAATGCTGTATTTTGAATTGTATTAATTTCATTTGAATGTAATTGGCTTCACCCCACTGGAATTGGATTGACAAGAAGCAGAAAGTAATTGTATTGCAATTAAGAGAAATTCCATACAGCCAAGTAACAGGAAGAAGGTGTCACATTAATAAAGGCTTTGGCTCAAATATAAAAAATACTTTACAAACACTAAAGTTATACACATTCTCCCTGAATTTGTAAGTACTTTCCCACTATTTTACAAAATTTTAAAGTCATATAGTTACCATGACTTTTAGTGTTTACCTACAAAATTGGCTAAAATGCTAACACCTAACAGGGAAAAGTTGCAAGTAAAAATATCCATGACTTTGAGTTTTATACCTACACATTTGGGTAAATTGTTATCACTTGACAGGCTAGTGAGATAACTCTGATTAAGAATAACCACGACTTTTAGTTTTATCTTACATAATTGGCTAAAATGCTAACACCTAACAGGCTAATACGATAGCTCCACGCAAAAATACCCATGACTTTTAGTTTTATACCCACAACATTGGATATACATTGGCTAAAATGTTAACATCCTAAAACTTAGCCGGCTAGTCACATAGCTCAAGTAAAAATAAATCAATCAATATGCGTTTTACACTTACAAAATTGTCTAAAGTGCTAACACGCTACCCCTGAACAGAACAGAAAGATAGCTAGCTCCAAGACAATATCCAAGACATCAAATTTTATATAAATGGTAAATGGGTTATACTTGTATAGCGCTTTTCTACCTTCAAGGTACTCAAAGCGCTTTGACACTATTTTCACATTCACCCATTCACACACTGATGGCGGGAGCTGCCATGCAAGGCCCTAACCACGACCCATCAGGAGCAAGGGTGAAGTGTCTTGCTCAAGGACACAACGGACGTGAAGAGGTTGGTAGAAGGTGGGGATTGAACCAGGAACCCTTAGGTTGCTGGCACGGCCACTCTCCCAACCGCACCACGCCGTCCCCATAACCATGACATATAGTTTTATACCTACACAATTGGCTAAAACATGTGAAGTGAAGTGAATTATATTTACATTGCATTTTTCTCTAGTGACTCAAAGCACTTTTACATAGTGAAACCCAATATCTAAGTTACATTTTAAACCAGTGTGGGTAGCACTGGGAGAAAGTGGGTAAAGCGTCTTGCCCAAGGACACAACGGCAGTGACTAGGATGGCAGAAGCAGGGATCTAACCTGGAACTCTCAAGTTGCTGGCACAGCCACTCTACCACGAGCTATACCGCCCTAAAACATAATACTTAAAGGGGAACATTATCACCAGACCTATGTAAGCGTCAATATATACCTTGATGTTGCAGAAAAAAGACCATATATTTTTTTAACCGATTTCCGAACTCTAAATGGGTGAATTTTGGCGAATTAAACGCCTTTCTATTATTCGCTCTCGGAGGGATGACGTCACGTTGTGACGTCACATCGGGAAGCAATCAGCCATTTTCTCAAACACATTACAAACACAGAGTCAAATCAGCTATGTTATTTTTCGTTTTTTCGACTGTTTTCCGTACCTTGGAGACATCATGCCTCGTCGGTGTGTTGTCGGAGGGTGTAACAACACGAACAGGGACGGATTCAAGTTACACCAGTGGCCCAAAGATGCGAAAGTGGCAAGAAATTGGACGTTTGTTCCGCACACTTTACCGACGAAAGCTATGCTACGACAGAGATGGCAAGAATGTGTGGATATCCTGCGACACTCAAAGCAGATGCATTTCCAACGATAAAGTCAAAGAAATCTGCCGCCAGACCCCCATTGAATCTGCCGGAGTGTGTGAGCAATTCAGGGACAAAAGATCTCGGTAGCATGGCAAGCAATGGCAGCAGTTTGTTCCCGCAGACGAGCGAGCTAAACCCCCTGGATGTCTTGGCTCACACCGTCCCTTATGCCACCGAAGATGATCAAGAGAAGAATATCGACCCTAGCTTCCCTGGCCTGCTGACATCAACTCCAAAACTGGACAGATCAGCTTTCAGGAAAAGATAGCGGATGAGGGTATGTCTACAGAATATATTAATTGATGAAAATTGGGCTGTCTGCACTCTCAAAGTGCATGTTGTTGCCAAATGTATTCCATATGCTGTAAACCTAGTTCATAGTTGTTAGTTTCCTTTAATGCCAAACAAACACATACCAATCGTTGGTTAGAAGGCGATCGCCAAATTTGTCCTCGCTTTCTCCCGTGTCGCTGGCTGTCGGGTCGTTTTCGTCGATTTCGCTTGCGTACGCTTCAAACCGATATGGCTCAATAGCTTCAGTTTCTTCTTCAATTTCGTTTTCGCTACCTGCCTCCACACTACAACCATCCGTTTCAATACATGCGTAATCTGTTGAATCGCTTAAGCCGCTGAAATCCGAGTCTGAATCCTAGCTAATGTCACTATAGCTTGCTGTTCTATGCGCCATGTTTGTTTGTGTTGGCATCACTATGTGACGTCACAGGAAAATGGACGGGTGTCTATAACGATGGTTAAAATCAGGCACTTTGAAGCTTTTTTTAGGGATATTGCGTGATGGGTAAAATTTTGAAAAAAACTTTGAAAAATAAAATAAGCCACTGGGAATTGATTTTTAATGGTTTTAACCCTTCTGAAATTGTGATAATGTTCCCCTTTAACAGGATAGCGAGACAGCTTGAAGTAAAAAATATCCATGACTTTTAGTTGCATACCTACAAAGTTGGCAAAAATGCTAACATGCTGAAACTTAACAGACTAGTAAGGTAGCTCCAGGTAAAAATATCCCAAACTTTCAGTTTTAGTCCTACAAGCAGAGGTGGGACCAAGTCATTGCTTTGCAAGTCACAAGTAAGTCTCAAGTCTTTGCCCTCAAGTCCGAGTCAAGTCCCGAGTCAAGACAGAGCAAGTCCGAGTCAAGTCCAAAGTCAAGACTGGAAAGTCTCAAGTCAAGTCCCAAGTCCTGCATTTTGAGTTTCGAGTCCTTTCAAGTCGTTTAACCACAGACTAATATATTTACACAGATTGTGTATGCTTTTAAAATGCTGTATTTATTTATTAAAACAAGTGCATTTGAAATTGCAGGGAAAAAGATAGTGCTGACATTGCACTTCAAAATAGCACTATTAACCAATCATTTTAAACATGTAACTCATTCCTTTACAGAATAAACACATTTGAAAAAAACAATTGCAACTGTACTTATTTGCACAAAAGTGTTAACGTTGTATTTCCATGGCATATTGCATTGTAACTAGTTCCACAGCAGTTTCTATCCTGTTCTTACCTTATCTCATTGATCTCATCTCATACTGTATGTGTGTTTATGTGTGCGTACACATGAAAAACATAACAAATATATGAACATAACAATGAACAGAGTTGTACTTTTTAGATGTCAGGACCCTATGCAATATGTACACATATTCTTAATATAGTATACATTTTAACTGACCTTTATTTGACTATGTTTGTCTTTTTGTAGGTGGCTAAAATACGCGGTGCTGCTGACCACCGTCTAACTTTACGTTACTGTGTGTGATACATTGACTAACGTAATGTTACTGTGTGTGATACATTGACTAACGTAATGTTACTGTGTGTGATACATTGACTAACGTTACGTTACTGTGTGTGATACATTGTCTAACGTAACGTTATGTGTAGGTACCTCATGCAACCCTGCTTAAAAAAAAATCACTTGACAAAAAGTATGAATAAGGTAGCAAACTGCAGTGGACGCAACAGATTGCCGTGTTTGCAATGACGTTGTAACCATAGACATCTTATAAGTAGACGCAGGTTGCTGTGACGTGAGCAATTTGGCCGCCATCTTGAAGTGGTGATGAGGAGCCGGCGAGCAGCCTAAACTGACAGTTGACAGGTAGAAAACAAAGATGCCGGGCTGGTGTTCAGCGTTTTCCTGCTCAAATGAGCGGACTGTTGAAAATAGGAATCGGGGGATTACTTTTCACAAGTAAGATTTAACATTAACGTACCGTATTTTCCGCACTATAAGGCGCACCTAAAAACCACAAATTTTCTCAAAAGCTAACAGTGCGCCTTATAACCCGGTGCGCTTTATTATGATTCATTTTCATAAAGTTTCGATCTCGCAACTTCGGTAAACAGCCGCCATCTTTTTTCCCGGTAGAACAGGAAGCGCTTCTTCTTCTACGCAAGCAACCGCCAAGGTAAGCACCCGCCCCCATAGAACAGGAAGCGCTTCTTCTTCTACTGTAAGCTACCGCCCGCCCCCGGAAGAAGAAGAAAAAACGCGCGGATATCACCGTACGTTTCATTTCCTGTTTACATCTGTAAAGACCACAAAATGGCTCCTACTAAACGAAAAGGATCCGGTTCATAAAAAGACGCAATCTCTCCATCCGCACACGGATTACTACCGTATTTCACAGCAACTGATATTCCTGTGAACCGCACTGTGGAACGGGAGCACGTACGGTGAATATTCGCACCACAGGGAATGAGAAGTCATCCTTCACTGTGGTTCTAGCTTGCCATGCTAACTTCCACCCATGGTGATATTCAAAAGGAAGACCTTGCCAAAAGAGACCTTTCCAGCCGGCGTCATCATAAAAGCTAACTCGAAGGGATGGATGGATGAAGAAAAGATGAGCGAGTGGTTAAGGGAAGTTTACGCGAAGAGGCCGGGTGGCTTTTTTCACACAGCTCCGAAGGCGAACACACCTTCACTAAGACGGGCAGACAGCGCTGGACGACATACGCCAACATTTGCCAGTGGATCGTAAATGCCTGGGCAGATATTTCGGTCACAACTGTGGTCCGAGCTTTCCGGAAGGCAGGATTCACAGAACAACAGCGACACTGACTCCCGATGACTTCGACGAGACGGAACCGGCCATTTTGGATACCACGCTTGCGCAACTTTTCAATTCGGACACCGAAGACGAAGAATTCGAAGGATTTACGAATGAAGAATAACTTCAGAAGGTGAGCGCTATGTTTATTTTGTGTGTTGTGACATTAACGTTCGAGCAACATTATGTTACTATTGCTCTACACCATTTTGAATTTTACTATGTTTGTGATTGCACATTTGCGTACATTTTGGGACAGAGTTGTTAGAACGCTGGTTTTCAATATATTATTAAAGTTTGACTGAACTATCTGACTGTTTTTTTGACATTCACTTTAGCGCAGCGTTTTTTTGACATTCACTTTAGCGCAGCGTAGGCGCGGCTTATAGTCCGGGGCGGCTTATTGGTGGACAAAATTATGAAATATGTAATTCATAGAAGGTGCGGCTAATAATCCGGTGCGCCTTATAGTGCGGAAAATACGGTACTATTGGTTGTATCTTATGAAAATAATATTACCACAGAGTTGAGAAGGATCAAAGATCTTCAATATTTGTATGTGAAAATCACAAATAAATCTTCTGGGGGAGGATGACGCCCCTACAGGGGTTTGGTTTACAAACTTTCAGCCCCACCTAAAACAAAATTCACCAGCCGCCACTGATTATGATGCATTCTCATTTTAGGCAAAGTATAAGACAATACTTTCTTAACAGTATAATTGTAACCAGGAATAAGTCTTCAAGTAACAATATTCAAATACTAACATTGTTGGGTAAAACAGAATTTGGTTTTATTCTGAATCCAGTGAAACAGATTGGTGGTTTTAGCTGATATGAAGACTTTCAGGTGTTTATATGTGTTTATGTTTAAGTATTTGGCAGACGCTTTTATCCAAAGCGACTTACATAAAATAATACATATAAAACAATCACTGCAAATATTATCATTTAAGGGAAGAATGTAATAGAAAATATCAATACAAAGTGTCAAGACAGAATAAATTCTCTGCTGCTGCAGCAACAGAGATACAGTCTATAGGTCCCTAAGATATATAGATATCTAATGTATTCATACATTGTTTATGTAGGATATACGCATGTATATATAACCTAATCATATTGTTTCTTCAACTTAAAAATAGCTTACCATTTTTTCCCCTTCTCTAGGATTATAATCCCAGTTTTGATCTCGGACGTCTGGTCACTTATAGCATATAAGAATATTATATTACTGTTAAGCAAACTATGAATACTAAAACACGCCAAAACATGTGTCTGTTATCATAGCTACACGTATGACAAAAAAGGGGGGTGAAAATCAGTGGTATTCAGTGAGGTAAAATGAATTAAATGCGCTGACAGTTCATTGTTCCTGCCAAATGAATTGCACTGAGTGGAGCGGATCACCACTCCAAGATGGCGGCCCCGCGCCTCGTCTGCGCCAGTAGGCAGTAGCGCTCCATGCTGCGTCTACTTATAAGATGTCTATGGTTATAACGTTAGCAGTGAGTTTGCAGCCTCACTGATTTAACTACACAGCAAATACAAGTCACGTTACTTAGCCAATAAACGTTATCTTACATTCAAAACTTACCCTTCTTTGTGCAACTTCAAATGTTGAACGTTGTTGCGTCTCCGTCTGTAATATTCGAACTGCGTGATTTCCATACGGCAATTCGTTTTTTGTTGACCAAGTCGTAGTTTTTATACCCGAACGAAACCAACTTTGGCATAATTGTTGCGTTGTTTGACAACTTGTTCGGTGGTTGTACTGCAATTTGATTGGATGAATGCTGCGTGATGAAAACAACGTAGATCTAATTTGATTGGCTGTTGTACTGACAGCACACCACTGACAGGAACAACACGCTGAGAGACACAGACGAAGAAAATGAAAAATACGGAGCGCTCCCAAATAACTTTTTAAGCGTTGGATTTTGGGGAAAGTAGCAAGTCATGTCAAGTCAAAAGGCTCAAGTCCAAGTGAAGTCACAAGTCATTGATGTTAAAGTCTAAGTCGAGTTGCAAGTCTCTTTACATTTTGTCAAGTCGAGTCTAAAGTCATCAAATTCATGACTCGAGTCTGACTCGAGTCCAAGTCATGTGACTCGAGTCCACACCTCTGCCTACAAGATTGGCTAAAATGCTAACATTCTAACACATAAAAGGCTAGTATGATAGCTACATGTAAAATGTCCATTAAAAAATATTGATTCTGGACAGTGAGAACGGATGGTACGAAACAGGAGTGAGGGAAGCCATCTACAGTATGTAAAAGTTGAAAAACCATCCCTGAACAGAGGAGGTGGTCTGCAACACCACCTGTCTCCCACATACAACACGGTCCTTTCAACCATTCCTAAAAGACTCTGCAGTTTAGCCTCCAACAAATAGCAGGAGTTAGAAACGTTCTGGTCATGGATGCTCCTTTGTGCCATTTGTTTACAACTGAATGGAATGCTAATGTGGGTGATTTTGATTATTTTGGACTGGTAGTAGTTGATCCACAGCAATCGTTCTACCACACAATACCTCAATGATAACACAAGGAATTTACACTCCAACGACTGTCATTGTTTGTTTGCATCAAAACAGTTGTTTTTCTCACTACGATAGGGCAAAACCATCCTTGCCCAAGCATGCCCTCCTGGTTTTGAAGTATAAATCTTTAGGGTTTTGGCACCAGACGCTAGACTAGATCTGACCAATCTAAGTCTACAAGCATGAACTGATGAAGCCTACTCGGATCACATCTTCTAAGACAAACCAAACAGTCCAGTTGCGATCGATTGAAAGCCCTGAGATGACACTGACCTGGATGAATGAGAACATTCATAGACAATCATTACCTTCAATTGTTACAGTTGGGTCGCATGGTTATGCGCGGTTCGTTTCCCCAAGAAGCAGATGGAACTCCAGAGGCAGCGCGCGGGTAGGACAATTATTTATTCTCCATAAATCAGTCAGGCAGGATTACAAAACCGTACAAGCGTGCCGATAGCACAGGGAGATAAGGCAAAAAAATAGCACTGGAAAGCTAACATAGAAACAGGAATCAAAGGAGTACTAATGTAACTTGTTGCATGAGCAAACAAAACAGTCAGACTGAGTGTGGCAAAAACCAGGAATAAATAGCTCTCTGATTAGTGCCCGGGAGCAGGTGAGCGTCCCCAAAACTAATCAGAGGCAAGTGAAAATAATCAGCAACCATGGCAACTAAGAAACACAAACCCAGAGGTGCTGAAAACAGAACTAAGGGAATCAAACTAAAACAAAACACAATCTGGGCAACGGATCATCACATCAGTTTTATACTTAACATGATAACAGTTAGCATGCTAACAAGATAACTTAATTTATTTGTTACATATAGAATGTGCTTTCATTCCTAATTGTTGATTAAAAAACATATATTTGCTGTACAAATTATATTATTTGCATGAGGTTCATATAAAACTAGTATTTCTATGAAATATGTGAAACGGTCATGGATAGAATACTGTCAAGCATGCTTCTGCAATGCGCAAAAATGTTATTCAAATTGGAATTGCAATTTTACTTTGCATGTGCAACTTCAATTCAAATTTACAGAATGGAATTGGAATTTCAGACGCCTTTTCAAAATACCGCCTTTTTTTTTTTTTGCACGAGCCTGGTGTACACTTTGTACAGTAATGTACAGTAATGGTCCACCACTCTTCTCTAAAGTTTTGTTGAAATAATTTGTTTTTCTGCAAACTAGATTTTTCCTGCTATCATACTGTTGCTTTGAAAAAGGTTGTTAAACAACATTGCTAATAGCGGCCTATTTTACTCAGTGCTATAACTTCTACGTCTTTCCTCATTTTTACATATCTTCGGGCTTCTTTCATGTGTTTAATGTTAAATAAACAGTATTAGTGGGGTTCAGTCTGGGGCTGTGCTAACATTCCATCAGCTTATCTTGTTATATTCATCAGTCTGCGCCTCAGACTCTTCACATACATTTTCCCAGGTGACATTGCACCACGTCCCAACATTTCCCCCCCCCCCTGCTGGCTTCATCTTGCTCTCCTCACACCCTCATCTTCCTTCTCGCTCCCTCTTGTTTTTTCCCTCACACCTTTACATCTGCCTTCCGCCCTATATCTCTCCTTCCATTTTCACTAAGATGCCCCCTCACATCCCTCTCTGCTTTTCTCCGAGTCCCCTCTCCTCTCTCCCTGCGCATCTGATGAATTGCCTTCCCCTCCCGGTGAACTCGACCGATAATCCTGGGGAAGCAGTAAAGGACCATCGATCAGGCCTGCAGACAGGCCCACAAGCCACAGCACAGGAACAACACGCTAACAACAAGCCATCGCACTTGGCTCTGGTTGTACGCATATACAGTATGTGTGCCCCCTGTGAGGAAGCATGTATTTGCACACAGGGCATTGCATTTTCACAATTGATATACAATATAAACACCGATGAGGATGTGTGGCATGTTGTTGACACCAGCAGCTGCTTATAGGGTGCACAATTCCACGGTTCTATGTTTAGCTGGTTCACCGACACACACTGAAGACGTCCCTCTGTGCTCATCCTGCCTCCTCGCATCTTGTGCTCCATGCTGTGTGTCATTCTCTCGGAATGCATGCATACACAATATGTGCAAACGTGTTGGGTTTTGTGTGTGCGTGTGTGTAGTATTTGTATATGCAGCACACGCAGGGGCCATAAATCATGCAGCATTCTCCAGGCCCATCCTGAAGGAGCAGGCTAAAGAATGCACATGATCTTGGGCAAAGCTTGATGGCTCCGAAATTGACCGATTGACTGATTGAAACAATTAATTTCGCCATATGCTTTTATGTCTGAAAGGCCGAGCGATCATTATTTCCCAACAGGCAACCGAGGACAGCTGGTTTATTTAACAATTTCCACTGAAATACAACAAAGCTAAAGCTGCAGGCTTAGGGTAATGATAAGGCGGCAGATATGGCTTTGAGTTATGTTACGATAGCATGGACAGCACAAAAGACATATATGATGTGCATTTGTCTTCATCCTGCATTTTATACACAAAAAATAAGCCGGTTTGAGCGATTCAAGCACAAAGCGGTCAGTGGTCATTATTCTACCCGCTTAAATATGACAAATGCAAGCTGGCTCTATGAGTGCCATTCGTTACACGCCACATTACAGAGCCGCAGCCAGTGTGCACAAGCTTGACCATAAAAAGCGACTCGCTCTGAGTGTAAATCTCCACTTTGACAATCAGCGAGCCGCATTTCATTGAAGAGGCTCACCAGTCATCTGTTACTTCCCTTTTTATATATTTTGGAAGTGTTTGTGTGCTGTCCTTCAGTGCTTTTCTTTCTGCTGTCTTTGTTCCTAATGTACTGGCAAGGCTGACTTCATTAAACTATGTATGCCACATGCACCTTTATGAGTGTCTTCTTTTCATCTTACTCCATTTTGCTGTGACACACCACAGCACCACCACCAAAGCAGAAAATAGACCCCCTTTCCTGGCAAAGACATACTCTCTTTGTGAGTGAGATGACATCTTGTGGTCGAAGCTCAGAACTGCAGGATCAGATCAATTCCAACCTACACAGCATCAAGGTGGCTGGAGACAGGGCCACAACCGCTAGGGAGGCCCCATGATCATTGCCGAGGCTTTCATAAAGACTTTTTTTTTATTTCATATAAATCTGTCAGTTATAACATACGACGTCATAAAAGTTCAGTTATCATTTATTGTCCTGTCAAAATTAAATGATAAGGTTGTTTGATTGATTGATTGATTGATTGAAACTTTTATTAGTAGATTGCACAGTGAAGTACATATTCCGTACAATTGACCACTAAATGGTAACACCCGAATAAGTTTTTCAACTTGTTTAAGTCGGGGTCCACTTAAATTGATACATGATACAGATATATACTATCATCATAATACAGTCATCACACGAGATAATCATCAGAGTATATACATTGAATTATTTACATTATTTACATTATTTACAATCGGGGGTGTGGGATATGGAGAGGGGGGGGGGGGGGTAGGTTTGGTTGGTATCAACACTTCAGTCATCAACAATCAGCATCAACAATTGCATCATCAGAGAAATGGATATTGTGACAGTGTAGGACTGACTTAGTAGGATATGTACAGCAATTTTAATCAAATTAGGAAGGTGTAACACAACCTACACCACTTTGCAAAAACATTAACCGGTTTAATCCTCCTGGTAGCCAACAAACCTAGCATGGAACACTTCAATGTTCACTCAACACAGACATCATCCAAGCTCACTTTTTTTTGTTTGTCCTGTCCAGTTACTTAGGCAAATCATATAGTTGATGTAGATGCCAATATCGGCTATACAAATTTACTTTACAAAAGAGAAGTGTCGGATACTTCTCTTGCTGCCTTATTTGTATTTGACTTTATTAAATGTATTTATATTATCATTTGATGCAGCCGCGCCGGAGAAGGAGGGGATAGAAAGAGAAAAAAAGGAAGACAGAGGAGGAAATTATGGGGATGAGAGGGGGACAAGACAGAGAGACAACAACAACAGCAAACACAACAACAATAACAACAACAACAACAAGAGAACAACATCAGCAAATAGGATATGTACACATATGATAGTAAAAGTGATAGCAAAGAAGCAGTTAGTGAAATAAATAATATTACAGAAATTACAATGAACATTATTACACTACAAATGGAGCAATACAAATACCAATGAAAATAGCACTATTGACAATGAATAATAATAATAATTACCTCTATTAACAATACAATTGATCAAATGCAACAATACATATTTGTAATGATAACTTGAAATACAAAAGAAAGCAGAAAAATGGTGGGGAAGAAAGAGAAGCCAACTATATTAACCTTGTAGATTGTTATAGTAACAATCGGTTAAGCTTCGTCAGTGTGCCATGTGTTACCCAGTTTCCCCTAGGGCAACAACGTTAATATATGTTTGATGAAATGTGATTATATGCATGAGTGTATGTATGTATATGTACTTGTATATGTACAGTATGTGTATATGTATGTTTGTACAGTGAATGTATATGTACAGTATGTACTGTATATATGTATGTTTGTACAGTGAATGTATATGTATATGTATGTTTGTAAAGTGAATGTATATGTACATGTATATGTATGTTTGTACAGTGAAAGTACGTGTGAATGTACGAACTTTGAGTGTGTAGGTAAGTACTGTATTTGTGTATGTATGTGGGAGCATACAAGCTCACTTTTATGCATCCAACATTTGAGAATGAGGTGATAGAAGAAAAGTAAAAATATCATAAATCTATTTGTGACAGCATCGGATGCCTCAGACTGCCGGCAAAACTCCATCTGCAGAAGTTCTCGGACGACTCCGCAGTGGTGGGACGTGTGTCTGAGGGTATAGCGTAATCACCTGCACTTGAACACCAGTAAGACAAAAGAGCTTGTGATTGACTTCCAGTGTTCAGTTCCACCACCCACACCGGGTTAACATCCAGGGGTCGACAAAATAGTGGAGTCATTTAAATACCGGGGTGTTCACGTCAACAATTAACTACTCTGGACATACAATTCAAACGCTCTGTCCAAGAAGGGTCAAAGACGCCCACACCTCGTGAGGAGACTGAGGTCCTTCGGGATGTGCGGGTCACTATACTGCACACTTTTTATGATACTGTGGTGGCTTCTGTGGGGTTCTATGCCATCGATTGCTTGGGTGGAAGAAGCAGGGTCAGAGACAAGAACAAACTTTAGGGATGTCACGGTATGAACATTTCTTATCACGGTATGAAAATTTTAAAATGATCACGGTTATCATTATTATCACGGTATTTGTAAATGGGCTCCAAATTTTCAAAAAGAACTTAAACTGAATTTTTTTAACCAAGTTTTATAAAAAAGAAAAACCCACAACAATATTGTACAAGAAACATTATTGTAGATAAAACGATGTTTCATGGACCTCAAGTAGAAATTGAATGTGCATATGAAAGCAACACAAGCGTTATAAACGAAATAATAGGGTAAAAAATAATAATAATAATAATAATAAAATAAATGTGAACATTGTGCAAGATAGACATAAGAGATAAGAAATAAAAATAAAAACAAATGTAAGAATTTTGCTAGGTAGCACCTGATGGCCAAAATACGTAACAGCACTTTTTGTCCATGTAGATAAAAATAGTGTTCATGTATGAAATCTAGTCTAACACATAGGGCTGCACAATTATGGCCAAAATCATAATTAAGATCATTTTTACCAATATTGAAATCATGATTATTCATTATGTTAGGTAAAACTTTGATGGGGTGTGAACGCAATGCCATCATGTCATTTGTAATGTCGATTAAAAAGGCTTTTGAACGTTATCCATATATCTAAAGACAAATATTAGTTTCTTTTGTTCATTAATAGTTAAGTATCAACGTGTCATCTTTTTCTCATTACGTGATGCCTTTATCTCTATTTTTATATTTTGATAGAGAGAGCTATTATTTAAGTTATGTACATTTACATGTACATGTACATGCTGTATCGGGACAGATCCATTAAGAGTTTGAGCAGAAATGTCGTATAGGAATGATCTATCCACCATAAAATATTAACAACATGTTATGTCACATGAATGTTTTTAAAATAATAACTTTATGAAATGAAAAGAATAGTATTGTAAAAAAATAAACTTGCTGTTTACTTTTTGACATCAAAATAAAACACAAAGCAGTTTGGCTAATGAAAATAAAGTCGAATAAACGAGCGTTGTTCTTCTCTAACAACACCAACAGTTTGGCCAACAAAAATAAACAGTAGTGATACCTTTCACATCGAATACACAATCTTCACAGCCTGAGTTCAATTCGATGAGATGACAAAACATTAAAGCTAGTATTTTTGTTATTTGAACACTGATACAGTTTGCAGTTAAATAAAGGACAAGTGAGCATCAAATCAAATCAAATCAAATCAACTTTATTTATAGCATCCCAGTAAACAAACTAAAGTGAAGTGAATTACATTTATATAGCGCTTTTTCTCAAGTGACTCAAAGCGATTTACATCGTGAAACCCAATATCTAAGTTACATTTAAACCAGTGTGGGTGGCACTGGGAGCAGGTGGGTAAAGTGTCTTGCCCAAGGACACAACGGCAGTGACTTGGATGGCGGAAGTGGGGATCGAACCTGCAACCCTCAAGTTGCTGGCACGGCCGCTCTACCAACCGAGCTATACCGCCCCATGTTCTAACATGCCAGAGGATTTTCACCTTGGAGACCTGCTGCGGATATGGGTACAGCCTGGCGCGAGATTTCGGTCCAATATACCCACTTATGCAGTATATTTGATTAATACTTATTTTTCTAATTAGTCTGACCTAAGCTTAAAATGTATGTGTTAAATAAATAATAATCTATGTAATTAACACATAGTGTCACATCATTTGATTTGGTTGTAAACTGTGAGTAGGTTATAAATAATAATTGAATATGATTAAAATCAAGAGTAAGATTACCAATTCAGTGTTAATGTTTGAGTGGGCCTCAAGCCCCTCTGTAGTGTAAAAATTGGGCTTTGAGGTCAAAAAGGTTAAGAACCCCTGATCTATTACGTAAAGCAGGGGTGTCAAACGTACGGCCAGAGGGCCGGATCAGGCCCGCGAACAGTTTTTTTCCGAGTTTGCTATGTATAAAAATTAACCTGAAATTTTTGAATGAAAGAAACTGCTGTTCTAAATGTGTCCACTGGATGTCACAACAGCAATTCTTTGTATATTTGTAGATGATGCTACATATGTAAAAAATAAACCACATGATGTTAGTACACCAGTCGAGGAAAATGATCAAACTACATAAATAACATACTGTAATTTGATGTTGATATAATTTATTTATCTTGATAGATTGAAAATTAACACCAATGAGTTGAATGATGAACATTATCACATAATTTATTCAGAAAATATAAATAACGACAAATAAAGATAGAATACTATTAACCGCAACATGTAAGTGTGGAAAAAAAAAAGAACAACATTATGACTTGTACAATTTCAGAATATGCTTGTTCTATTTTTAAACAAATAAAACAATCTGAAGTGGTCTTTATTTCTAAGTTTTCGTGCCGTGATTTTACCAGTCTGGCCCACTTGGAAGTAGATTTTTCTCCATGTGGCCCTCGATATAAAATGTGTTTGACACCCCTTACGTAAAGGGAAACTTGACACATTTATAATCATACTTAAGTGAATCATGACAGGTTGCATGATTAATAAAACTCACATTCTGGCTACTTTATATTAAATTTTTCTCACTATTTTTTTTTTTTATGTTTTAAAATAAAACAACATCAAATCATTTAGATGTGATTTAGGAAAATGCTTCATGAAAATCGTTATTGATAAAACTAAGACATGAACAAGTAAATATTGTTGGAAGACTGTTGTGCATTGAACGCTGGATGAAATGATCGCTCGATGGGGAGTGTATACATGCATAAGGGAACTGGTTCACAACCAAATAATCTAAATATGTTAATCCCATCTTTAAAAAGTCAAAAACCTTGTGAATGTTTTTCCATACAAAACCTTGGAGACATTACAAGCTGCATGCAAAAACCATATTGTGTTTTAAAAAGCTAGTTTCAACAAGTCAATCATTTGCTTTTTAAACATACTGAATGTGGGTCACGTGGGGCCACAAACAAAATATTGTTTACACAAAGCCTAGCTGAAGGTTTGGCCTATTTTCCATTCAATTAAAAACACCCTCCCGGAGATGAAGAGCAAGGCAGACAAGACAACTATCTGAGGCATCTACCAAGTATGAGAGGGCGTTACAGGCCCTGATTCTTGTAATACTTCAGCTGTGACTTCATGCGAGGGTGTGTGTGAAGGTGCGTGTGTCCTTGTGTGTGTTTTCCTGTGAGAGGAACGCAACCGCGACAATGATAGATCGCAGGGGAATGCTCAATTGCAGGTTGCTGCGCTCTGCTGTCATTGGGCTCATCCGTCAAGGGGCAAGGCTAGCTGGGAGGCAGGAGTAAGGGGTGTCACTCCTGGTGCCTCCTGCCAACATGGCCGCAAAATGACTGCCGGCCGGACGGCCCTGTCTTGCTCCTGCATGCAGCCCAGACTGGAATGCTTCTCCAGACGGAGACAATATATCGCAGCTAAGGCTGGCCAAACTGTAATGTGTTATATTTACCTTATGGAGAGGTTTAGTAGGTTACACACGTACAAGGGGTGATCACTGTAAATTAGGGGCAAGGCTGCAGTACCTAACCAGATCCACAAGAGGACAACACACACAAAAAGACAGACAAAACACACAGCACCCTTGACAAAAACAAAACATGGCACTGAGAATTGAGAAGAAAGGCCATCTTTCAGGTGTCCACACAGGAGACTTACTAAAATTTACTGTCATCTAAAAAATAATATCGAATATATGTAAACTAAAATATAAATAATACATTTATAAATAAAGATAAATATAAAATAGTAAAAAAATAATAGTAGTAATAACAGCAATAAATACAACAGAAAATAACAATATACAAATGAAGACCCTATGAAAAGTTTAAAATTATCAGTCAAAAGGTATACCTTTATTTGTATTGCTCCCACATTACTATTGCTTTTTTGTGTCACTTTTGATATGGTTTTGTCACGGTTTACTTGCTTCTTTTTTTTGTGACTTTTATTTTTTATTTTTTTTGCATCTGATCAAGCCACAAAAAATGTGACTTTCTTCTTCTTCTTTTTTAAGTGTGAACTGTGGAAAGGTCCCCGGGAAGTGATCTAGTGATCACTTTTTTGAGGATCCTTGATTCCAAGGAATATTCAGCCATCTTGCTCTGGTCTGGATTGTCTGCTGATCCTGAGCCAGAGCAGGATGGATGGATATATACAATATCTGGGTATTTTTTCTAATAATGTCTATACTGTAAACCTTGAGTTGTTAAAGCCCAAGTGCACCTCTCTCCTCAAGTGTGCATGTGAGTGTGTATGAGTGGATGTGTGCATGTACGAAGGGTCTGCGTGAGCACAGTATGACTGTCAAATGTGATTTTAACTGTAAAATTCAATAAAATATATTTGAAAAAAAAAAAAAAAAAAAAAAGGTATAACTTTAACCTTTTACTTAAAAAGATATATCGACAATTTTTGCAGTCTTGAAGCTCTCCGGCAGGCTGTTTCCAAAGGTAGGGGCCATCCATCCATCTATTCATTTTCTACCGCTTGTCCCTTTTGGGTTGGCAGGCGGTGCTGGAGCCTATCCCAATTGCACATGGGCGGAAGGCGGGGTACACCCTGGACAAGTCGCCACCTCATCGCAGGGCCAACACAGATAGACAGACAACATTCACACTCACATTCACACACTAGGGCCAATTTAGTGTTGCCAATCAACCTATCCCCAGGTGCATGTCTTTGGAGGTGGGAGGAAGCCGGAGTACCCGGAAGCCGGAGTGCCCGGAGGGAACCCACGCAGTCACGGGGAGAACATGTAAACTCCACACAGAAAGATCACGAGCCCAGGATCGAACCCAGGACCTTTTGTACCTGTCCACCGTGCTGCCCAATGGCAAAATGCTGTCTTTGTACTGGTATTTGATAATAAAGACGTGTCTCCTAATGACCTCCCCAAGAGGCAGCATTTAATGATTTAAAATATTCATTTTATCATTCCAAGGCGTCCGTTGGAAACCAAATCGTATGAAAACCGATGTTTGTCATAGGAAACAACGTCAACCCACCTGATCCGCTCTGGCCACTCAAAAATGTTAGAATATTTAGAATAATTATATTTGTACACTCAAAAAACAATTCTAAATGAATATGAATTACATATTAAATGGATAAATTAACATTTAAGATTATTTGTACCTTTATTTAAAAGTATTGATGGTACTGTAAGCACCAAATTAGGCTAAACTTAAGTAGCAGTGGTGCGTGACAATCTGGAAACACAGATTCTAAGGGTGTCATTGACTTTGATTGAACTTTTACTGTATTCTACAACTTTATTTGGCTCTTTGGTCGGCTATTTTGCAGCCATACTCAATTTAAAAAAGTAGTGAAACTCAGTCACCAACATCTGTCTAAGCATACTAAAACCTGGACAATGTATGAAAATCAAAACATGTTTTGAAAATGTTCACCTAAAACCGACAACTAGAGCGAATGAAAACTGAGGTATACCACTCACTATTCAAAGTATTGAGTACAGGGCTGGGCGATATGGCAGAAAAAAACAATGATCACAATAAGGATGAACAACACAGTTTGAAAGGGGAAGTGCATTTTTTTGGAATTTTTCCATCCATCCATCCATTTTCTACCGCTTATTCCCTATCTCAGCTACAATCGGGCGGAAGGCGGGGGTACGCAAGTCTCCACCTCATCACAGGGCCAACACAGATAGACAGACAACATTCCCACTCACATTCACACACTAGGGCCAATTTAGTGTTGCCAATCAACCTATCACCAGGTGCATGTCTTTGGAAGTGGGAGGAAGCCGGAGTACCCGGAGGACATGCAAACTCCACACAGAAAGATCCTGAACGCAGGATCGAACCCAGGACCTTCGTATTGTGATGCAGATGCACTATTTTCCAATCATTCACAATACTTATGTAAGACAAGCACAAATATGTTTGTTTGTTTGTTTGTTTTTTAAATACATTCTAAGTAGTAAATAAATGCAATCAAATGCCCGCTTACAATGCAGTCTATGGAAGTTGGTCTATTCTGCCTATAAAGCGCCTATAAAAAAACATCCATACACCTCCATTAAGGTTTTATATTCATGATGTAATAATGTAATGTAGTAACAGGCACATTCATAATAACAGTTTAAAACTTTGAATATTTTGATCATTTTAAGACTACAGCGGCACATTAATGTAAAAAACGTATCACCACGTTTGCTTTTTTCTTCGACAACATCACTGATTACAACAAACTGCAAGACTTCATGAGAGCTGACCAAACAAAATAAAACATCACTTACTGTATAGTGTCTGCTGACACTGGGATGCCGACTGCTAAAATGTTTATTTATTCCCGTTTAGATGAAGAATGACTCATAATCCTCTCAATCAAAAACAGAGGGATGAAACCAAGCGTCTTTTCGTGTTTTTCTCGCCATTCCGGGTCTAAATTGGATGCCAAAGTTGAACAACTTGTCGGATTATGTCCTCATCCTTCTACTATCAAGGTGAAAGGCATTATTTATTATCATTCTATAACAAACTTTCACAAGCGAGGCGAGGGAACAGCTCACCAGCTCATGACGTCAACACAGCAGCAACAAGCTCGTTAGCGTTCTGTGACAATGTGAGGTTAAAAATTGTTTGTCTGTGTTAGCGCTTATAATAACAATATCACTAATAATTGGTTAATATCTAGGTCACAAAATGTCAATGGCGCTTTTTGGATGGTTATTTAGAGGGCTTCATGGGCAGAATAGAGGACCTCCCATTAACTCATTGGTAAGCGTACTTTTATGTACGAGTTATTATGCTTTTAAAAAATGCATCCGTCTTCTTGTCTCTCATAATAATTCTGAACGAGAGGCAACATTCCAGAAAAAGTGAAGTTCCCCTTTAAAGCATCCATGATAAAAAAACAAAAACAAACAAGAGATTTGTTCAGAGTTTTAGCATTCTGAGTACATAACATATATGATGAACATAGAAAAATTACACTCTTACTTAAAAGTAAAACAAATATAGAAAAATATAAAATTACTATTTTACAATTCTGAGTGTTTGTGGGTAAGTGTTTGCCTTGTCGGAGATAATAAAATATGTTTTAAAATATTACTATTTCCAAATTGCGATGCTAAATAACACAATTGCTACTTGCAAATGTGAATCATCCTCAACAACAATACACATATTTTCAACTTAAAATACTGGTCCAGTGTTTGCACCATTACTAACGGCTAACTTGCTAATAGGTTGCGTGTTCTGGCAGCAGTATCAATCTTTGCAGAGTGCTTGCATTGTCATGCTTTTTGTAAAGTCTCTTGGTTTTTTTTTTTGGTTTTTTTTGTTTCATATCTCTTTGGCGACCCAAATGACCGTCACAAAACCCTGTATTTTGCTTTTTCTTTGGAAGTCTTCATGGTGTGTTAAGAAAAGAAAAAGTATGTGTAAAGACAAAATGATGTGAAGTCATTATAGTCATTAATTCAAACAAAATAAATCCAATACTTTCCTTTGGATTCAGGTCAAACGCTGTTTTGGTTTTAATGTTTGACATTGGTTATTTTTACACTTGTGTGACAAGTAAATGTGTTTCAGTTTTTATTCCTTTGGCCTATAAGGAAGTTATGATTACAATCTAAAATGCCATTCCCCAAAATGTCATTCCACCGAATCAGTTCCATTTGCATCAACAGGACATGAAATGTATAAATGCCGGTAAATATCAACTGTAAAACACTTTTTCCCCCCCAAACTAAGTGTCCTGCACATTGAATATTACAAATTACAGTATTAATTCAAACTACATGAAATACTAAAAACACTTTTGACTTATCAAATAATTATGAAATATAACAATTTTCATCCTTCAGAGATGTTATATTTTCTACATATTTGTGTTACTCCTAAGTTTATTTTCT
Organism: Nerophis lumbriciformis; assembly: GCF_033978685.3. Classification (NCBI taxonomy): domain Eukaryota; kingdom Metazoa; phylum Chordata; class Actinopteri; order Syngnathiformes; family Syngnathidae; genus Nerophis; species Nerophis lumbriciformis. The sequence continues at coordinate 50,841,412 of NC_084548.2, read as the reverse complement.
TAAAAAAAAAATGTTGTTAAAATTCACCCTTTCAATGTTTGATGTATTCCACAAGTCACATGGTCCACAGGAAGTTGCATAATTCAGATTCTTCATGGAGAAGCCGAAAAAATATAAATGTTTTCTTTCTGTATATTTATTGATATTTCTACTATGATGGGAGGTTAAAATCGCAGCACAGTCCTGTTACCTTAAATGTTAATTTTTACCGCTGTCAAGTGATTCATTGTTTTAATCAGATTAATCACACTTTTGAATTTGGATTAATCATGATTAATCACAGGTTATGACTCATTTGCATAATCAAAAAAACAACCCAATATTTGGACAATATTTGGACAATTTTATCGTCAGATAGTCATGCAGAAACATTCTTTAAAATATTTCACTTGAAGGCACATCATTTATTTGTTCAAAACATTTACACCTTAAGTCCCATCAGGGTGTATATTTAAGGGAAATTTGACAGCGAGAACAACAGTTAGAGTCTCCTCACTCATCTTTGTATGCATTGACCTGATCACAGACCCCTCAAGGAACATGTGTGGTCCAAAAAAAATTAGTCAATCTGCATACATGATTATTGAGATATTTTTTGAGTTACTGTATTATTACATTTTTTTAAACCGATTATTTTTTCAACATGCTATTAGCATAAATGCCATGTATTTGCTTATTCTACTGGAGAAACTCGTCCCTGTTACTTTCAGTCCTATTACTCAAATGAGGCATTGTTGGTTAAAATAAATAACAATAATAGAGTTGCCCAAGATAGGCTAATGCACATTTTGAGTAGTTTGATATTATGATATTACAGTTCAAAACAGGGGTGTCAAACTCATTTTAGATCAGGGGCCACAAAATCTACTCCCAAGTGGGCTGGAATGGTAAAATCACGGCACGATAACTTAAAAATAAAGACAACTTCAGATTGTTTTCTTTGTTTAAAAATAGAACACGCACATTGTTAAATTATACAAATCATAATGTTGTTGGGTTTTTCTTACACTTACGTGTTGCGGTTAAAAGTATTCTATCTATTTGTCGTTATTTATATTTTCTGAATAAATTATGTAATAATGTTCATCAGTCAACTCATTGGTGTTAATTTTCAATCTATCAAGAAAAAAAAATTATATCACAACCAAATTACAGTATGTTATTTATGTAGTTTGATCATTTTCCTCAACTGATGTACTAACATCATGTGGTTTATTTGCATCATTTACAAAGATACAAAGAATTGCTATTGCGACATCCAGTGGACGCATTTAGAACAGCTGTTTCTTTCATTCAAAAAATTTCAGGTTAATTTTTATACTTAGCACACTCATCCCGCGAGCCGGATAAAATCTACATTTGACACTGATGGTTTAAAACAGGGGTATCAAACTCAAATACAGAGTGGGCCAAAATTTAAAACTGAACAAAGCCGCGGGCCAAGGTTGAACAAATTAACCTTTAAATAGGGACCCAAACAAGTTTTTCATTGAATATTGAACAAGCAAAGCTTATTTGACTTTATAGTGACATGCAAAAATGGAGTTTCAAATAATAACAATAATAATTCAAAAATATCAATGGCATATCAAATAAAATGTAAACAAAAATGTAATGCCTCTTTTATATTTGCAGTCTTCTGAGGTAAATATCAAAATACACTTTTTCCACAGGCTAATAATACATTTGAAAATAAAATATCAATAATGAATGAATCAAACATTCAAGCCTTGAAGTAGCAAGAGAAAGTGCATGAATAAAACGTGAATTATTGCTCAGTTTGCTACACTGGTTTGCTTTAACACTGAATATGGAACAAGCAACGCTTATATAACTTAATAGTGCAAAATCAACTTTCAAAAAACAAACGAAAAAACATCAGTGGTATATATTAAATACAATTTAAATAAAAATCGGTGGCAGAGGGGTTAGTGCGTCTGCCTCACAATACGAAGGTCCTGAGTAGTCGTGAGTTCAATCTCGGGCTCGGGATCTTTCTGTGTGGAGTTTGCATGTTCTCCCCGTGACTGCGTGGGTTCCCTCCGGGTACTCTGGCTTCCTCCCACCTCCAAAGACATGCACCTGGGGATAGGTTGATTGGCAACACTAAATTGGCCCTAGTGTGTGAATGTGAGTGTGAATGTTGTCTGTCTATCTGTGTTGGCCCTGTTATGAGGTGGCGACTTGTCCAGGGTGTAACCCGCCTTCCGCCCGATTGTAGCTGAGATAGGCTCCAGCGCCCCCCGCGACTCCGAAGGGAATAAGTGGTAGAAAATGAATGGATGGAATTGGAATTCCTCTTTTCTATTTGCAGCCTTCGGAGGTAAATATCAACATTATCTTTTTTCACAGGCTAATAAATTTGAAAATAAAATAACTATGAATAAATCAACCATGTAGGCCTTTTTACTGCTCAGTTTGCAACACACTGATCTAATCTGATGTGCCCAAGCCAGATACCTTGGTTTTATATTTATTTATTTTTTGTTTTTATTCAGTCATTGGTGGAGCTAAGGATAATATTTGAATATTGTTTTTAATATTGTTTTTAATATTGTTGTGCAGCACTTTGGAAACATTTTTGTTGTTTAAATGTGCTATATAAATAAAGTGGATTGGATTGGATTGGATTGGATACCTGGCATCTTTTCTGGGATGCTCGTTCATTAATGTCGGGAACCAGGTGGGCGGGGTTGGGGGGCGGGGTTTGGTGGTTGCGGGGGGGAAGAGTTAGTGCTGCAAGGGTTTCTGGGTATTTGTTCTGTTGTGTTTATGTTGTGTTACGGTGCGGATGTTCTCCCGAAATGTGTTTGTCATTCTTGTTTGGTGTGGTTTCACAGTGTGGCGCATATTTGTAACAGTGTTAAAGTTGTTTATGCGGCCACCCTCAGTGTGACCTGAATGGCTGTTGATCAAGTATGCTTGGCATTCATTTATGTGTGTGTAGAAGCCGCATATATCATGTGACAGGGGCCGGCACGCTGTTTGTATGGAGGAAAAGCAGACATGACGACAGGTTGTAGAGGACGCTAAAGGCAGTGCCTTTAAGGCACGCCCCCAATATTGTTGTCCGGGTGGAAATCGGGAAAATGGTTGCCCCGGGAGACTTTCGAGAGGGGCACTGAAAATCGGGGGGGTTGGCAAGTATGAGTATTAGCGGTGAATGCGATGTTACAGCCCGACAATATTATACAGCGGTGATGCCGCTGTATAATACCGGCGGGTCAGCTTTAATGTTAATATGATATTGCCTGAAGGGTCAAATGAAATTACATGACGGGCCAAATTTGGCCCACGGGCCAGAGCTTGACACCCATGGTTTAAAAGGACAGGAATTTAAGTTTATTTTCAGAGAGTTACAACAAGAAAATACTCATAAATGACATTACTGTGAACAAAAAATTTGGAGCAATTAATTTGCTTTATGTTGTTGCCACATGTTTATTTGAGTTAACTTTATTGTCGTCTGTGTGGTTTAGTGCACGTTTAATATATTGGTTCACTCATAAAATCACTTTTTTAGAAAGGATTGGCAGTAATAAGGGCTCCTATTACTTGTATACATGACACTTTTACTCTCACTATATATTCATCTCACTCGCCTGAGTGGTATGTTGATGATACTCAATCTTTCTTGGGAAAGCATTTGGCACCCCACAGCAACTATTTGAGCAGATGAGGATAAATTAGACAGACCAGAAGGCTTGCAGGAAATTTTCCCTGTTTTACCTGACTTTCACCCTTCAGTCAGCTCACTTCCTCCATTGCATTGTTTCTTCTTCTTGCATTGTGCACTTTCACATGTGCCCCCTCTAGAGGCGAGGCCTTGTACGTGCATTTGTTGTTGCACAAGAATAGATACAAACAGGAAGGGAAATTACAGCCCAGCAGTCATACATCTGTCAGCCATCTGACAGGTACATAGCACAGGAAAATATACGACTCACCCATAAATCACAGCATCTCACTTTAACTAGCCTGTCTTGTCTGAGTAATTAGTAGAATCACAGAGAAGCATTTGGATGTCCCAAAATACCATTACATCATTTCACGTTTGATTTCCAGTCACTTTTCTCCAAAGCCCACACTCTGAAATAGCCAAATGTTCTTGAAAATTGTCCGCATAAAAGTGATTTAGGAGGCACTCGGGGAATCGATCAAGCAACCGAATCGTTTAATGTTTAAGGAAGATTCTGGTGATTTGTGCATGTTGAAGCCGAGTTCATATTCCACATTTAAAGATTAAAAAGCGGACCTTGTGTTTCCAGAGCGGGGCCCTAACCCTGCATGCATTGCTATAGCAGATACTTTATGACGGGCAATTTAGCTTCAGCTGCTATCTGAGCCATCTAAGGAATGGCCGCGCTAGAATCAAGTGCAATAAACCAGAGTGGGAAGTAGAGAAAGGGGGTATAAAAGGAGACAACCAGCTTGTCTGGACGGACCCCCGCCCCATAGACCTTTGGACAAAAGGCCTTCAGGTGGGGGCAGGGATCTGTGTGAATAAACAAACAAACAAATATTTAGAGATGTGTTTGATTTTATTGTACCCAAGCAAGAAAAAGAGTGTAAGTAAATATATGCACACACATGCCGGCCCCTTACACAAATACACGTGTGTGTGCATGTGTGTGTGTGTGTGTGTGTGTGTGTGTGTGTGTGTGTGTGTGTGTGTGTGTGTGTGTGTGTGTGTGTGTGTGTGTGTGTGTGTGTGCCAAACATTTGGTGTTCCACACGGCCTGGCTTTGTTGAGTCTGCTGAGCGCCAGGAAATCTCCTGAGATGTGGAGACTGATTTACACCCTTCCCCCTGAGAGGGCTTTACGGCTCGGGACCCAGCTGAGCAATGGAAGGGCAAAGTGAACGCCAGGAGAAGAAGACGAAGGAGGAAAAAGAAGAAGAAGAGGACGGATGGATAAAGTTAGAGAGGAATGATTGAATACGGGTGAAGGGGGATGGTGATATCGATGGAATGCTACATGTTTGCCGTTTTGCTCGCTGCCCTTCACCTCCACTCACATGCTCTTTCTCTCTCCCCTCTTCGCTCTCCCTTTAGCCGACACAGAGACACACAGAAACACACATGCACAAAGAGAGGCTGTAAATCTGCCACTGCGGTGCTGCTGGGATAGAGATACCTAAGACAGGCCAATGCTGTGTTTGGAGACAATGCAGATGTACCTGCCTCCATCCAGCACGTCATCCTCTCCGTCCCTCATGCTCCCCTCCACTCCTTCATTTCTCCCCACAATTGTCTCATGTTCTTAACCTCTCTCACCCGCTCATGTCTCCACTTTTTTTTCCCATCAGCCTCTTGTTCGGGCCCCACTTAGGAGGAACAAAACGCCCTGACGGTATTGTGATTGCAAAGACAAAGGGGCAAGAAGAAGCTGACCGTCACGTCAATGTAAAAATGTTCATTGTAAATTCACAGCAAATAATTGATCTACTTTCACAGTTGCTGTGAAATATCTTTACAGCTATTTACTGTGACTGCAAGGCTGGGATTTTACAGTTAATTCCAATAGAATAGAATAGATAGAATAGAAAGTACTTTATTGATCCCTGGGGGAAATTCAGCACCACAGTTCACTCACAATAAACAATAAACACTTAGGTATTTTTTACATGTGAACAATATAAATACAGTCTATTATACAACATTATTCACATGTGAACAAAATGAATACAGTCTATTATACATCATTATTCACATGTGAATAATATAAATACAGTCTATTATACATTCAAGTACAGTCAAAAAAGAACATATGCATTATACAGTCTGATGGCTGTCAATTAGGTTACATTATGCGATAACATCTCAATTGTAATTTTTTAAGGGGCCCTATTATGCAAAACCAACTTTTCCAACCTGATGATGCCTGCTTATGTGTATTTGGGATCTGCATGAGTCCCGAAAATTTGAAATCAGTCCAGAGATATTTATGAAACAACCATGCCTTCCTTCGTCCTTCCTCCAAACGGTCCTTTGGGAATTTGCCACAAGTGTGACATTTTTCCTAAGTGTGACGTCAGCCGATTATCCATTAATGGGAGAAATGTACCTAAACATCCTTGCACAAGTTAGCCATTTTTAATTTATGTAGGAACTGGAGTACCACAACATTTCCACGATAAAATCCAATGAAGGAAAATACTCTGTTGTTTGTTTACTTTGACCAGCCCAAGTCACTACACTAACTTTCAGCCTCATTTGAAGTAAAACGTGCCTTACTTTTAACTTGTATGATTTGTGGCAATGTGCCTTCAACTGTAAAGGCGCTCTGAGTGTGTGCAAAGAAAAGTCTTGACTTACCCACAAACTTTCACAAAATTTTTCAAAAAACTACTTTTAATGGTAGAGTCGGTGAATACTAACTATGGCAACAGAGGAGACAATGACACGGTAAGTAACAACAGTAGGTTATAAATGTGTGAATGATACAATAGCAATGTTTGCTCAATTTGTTGTGTAGCTAGCTTAGCCTTCTAATGTAAGATAACAGCGTCGCCATCCTCCGGCAAAATAAAAAAAATGTTTCCTAAAAATACATTTATGGGATCAGTGTCCACTATGTTTAGCAATAGACCAGGTAGTAATATAATCCGTTATTGCATTTGCGATGCAGCTCGTAGAGTAGATTACTGTATAGCCGCCTCGAGCCTCTATTGTTTACAATCACAATCAGAATCGCAAGGTTTTGAAACAGCATTGCAGCATTAACATGATATAGAACAGAAAAGTATTTTATTGTCAATATACACATGTATACACACAGGATTGAGAAAATTACTCAATAGAAGTTGAATCTAAGCCAGCGCACAGTATAGTACCAGATTTGGAGCCGGGCTTTTTACTTTCTGTCCCCCGCGTCGTCTCCACCTTAAGCCGACAACAAACCAAAGTGAGGCGCTGGTTTCACGTCCGCCCTGAGATCGGTAGGTTGTGAGTTCAAACCCCGAGTCATACCAAAGATTATAAAAATGGGACCCATTACCTCCCTGCTTGGCACTCAGCATCAAGGGTTGGAATTGGGGGTTAAATCACCAAAATGATTCCTGGGCGCAGCCACCGTTGCTGCTCACCCCTCCCCTCACCTCCCAGGGGGTGATCAAGGGTGATGGGTCAAATGCAGAGAATAATTTTGCCACTCCTAGTGTGTGTGTGACAATCATTGGTACTTTAACTTTAACTTTAACTATATCACCTGGGATGTTGTGTTGTCGTGAAAGTCAAGTAGAAATGTTTGAAAATACTTTAACTGAAACTGAACTGAAAGTGAACTGAAATTGGATGGCTGATGGCGATCACCTGTGTCCATATTTCATACGGTCTTTACAAAATAAAACAAAAAAATACCTACAAAACAAGGCTAGGGGACGAAAGTCTAGTCAGCACGAGGGGGCTTGGTAAGGAGGGCTTCATTTGCATCTAACAACTCCGCTTCTCAAAACAAATCGTTTTTGGAAGTAGTCCAAAAGTGGCCTGAAGATAGGTCTTCACAGCAAAAACTATGCACAATTTTGACCTCAAGAGCAATCATTAAATGTCATATAGACCAAAATGAAGTGTTCTAAAAGTAGAAAAAACAGACAAATCAGTTTGGATTTACAGTAATTTCTCGTGATAGTACAAATGATTATGACTACAGTATTTCACTGTGAAATAACACTTAATTGCTGTGAAATATAAGGGTATCGTAAGTTTTACAGTCACATGTTGTAATGTTAAGATACATTTTAATTATAGTATTTTACTGTGAAAAAGTTCTGTCAAATGCTGTGAAATCTTGGTATTTTCTTTACAGTGCCGGCTTGTGTAACCTGTTTGCAGCACTTCCTGCAGCTTTAGAGCCAGTATCAATCATGCAGTGAAGGGTCTAACTACCTGCTGAGTGATACCTGATGTCCGCCAATAGGTTACTTTCACAGACTACATGATATGTCTGGGATAGAGGAGAGGACATATACATCATAAAGGAAAACACGAAAGAAACGGGAAAATTATTTGTTTCATTGTGCTCCTAAATATAAGAGGATGATTACAGGTGTAAAAAAAAAAGCATCTTTATTGGTCTGGCAGCGAGCTAGTGTTTTAACCCATCTGTGTAAACACCGATGTCCCCCAGACAAAACAGCAACAAACACACACGCGTGTCCACAAAGCATGAGTACGTATACAGGCCTCGATAGCCCGAAACACAGACACGTGTAAACACACACCGTCCAAACAGACGCAGCTCGTATGAGCTGATTTACACCAAAGTAAACGCTTTAAGCCGCACATCTCACTCCAACACCTAAACACCTGACAGGCCTCTCATAAATAAGGCTGGCCAGAGACTCCCACATAATTTACACCTTGGTCATCTCCTATAAGCTCACATGTAACAGGTCCCCCATGCACTTTGTATTTCACTGCAGAGATCTTGTCATTCATTTGGGAAAGATCGACGTGCAAAAGTTGGGCCTAATGAATTGGGCAGAGGGGACTTCAAAAGCTAAAAGGGGGTTGGATTTTTTGATGTGGTGTGTATAGTCTCCCTCGGCCTGGAGTTATATGTCTCGGTGTGTGTGAGAGTGTGCATGAGAATGACCCTGGCCCAAGGCAATGCCTCACCTCGCCCGAGCCAAAGCCCAGCTCAGATCAAGGCCCACAGCCAGTTCCACTTCTACGTCTGCCATAAATCCTCCCGCCTTTGTCTGATCTCTCTTTCTCTGGCTGAAACTTATCCTCTTCCATTAAGAGTGATGGATCAGCAGCTCTCAGGGTGTAAGAGACTCTGAGGTTACAGGTCCTTGCAAAAAATATATGTATATTGTACAAATGTGATGGAAATGTACACACAGGTGTACACCCACATATACGCCCCGACACATAAAAGGCCATATGAGACGTTGCAAGACAGGGTAGCTGGGAAATAACTCAAAATATGCAGTTATTTTACTACAGGCGTAAGGAGCAATTGAGTATCTTTCGTCCAGTTTCACAAATTATGAGGGGTGTGTGATAAAAATAAACAGTGTGTGTGCTCCCTCTGGTGGCTGCTTACTGCTATAGTTACTATATGAGACATGGACCTATGTGTTCATGTGTAAATAAACAGGAAACATTTACTGCAACATACCTGGCTTTAGTCTACCATTATAGTTTGTATCTACGTCACACACGTGACATAATTGAACGACCATAAACAAAGCATTATTATAAACATAACGGCTGGAAAACAGCATGCATACCTTCTGTATGGTTACTCCAAATTGAGTTGACACCCGGTAATTTCGTCCCATGGCGCAGGAGAGATTTTGGCAAGAGATGCAAGAAAATATTCTTTACAAGTTGCAACAACGTCCTCAAAAGAGCAGCATACTGTGTATTTAACTGCTGTGGTTGGTGGGTGTGTTCACTTAAAAACACTAACAAGTAAAGTATGTGTTGACATGTTTGCAAGTATTAAGAGAGATTTCCAGCTATCACTACAGACCTAAAACATTAAGTATTATATCAACCAAACAAAACAAAAAGATGAAATTTCAAATCAAATTATTTGCCTCATTTTATTGTTTTTAAGTAGGCATAGGCACAAAGTATGATCATTTCATATTTACTATGAGCAGGGTGCAAGGAGAAGTCATGGTCCAGAAAATAGTACAAATGATGTTTTGCGTTATTTAGACACTTCTGCCTGTGTACTGTATGTAAAGGTCCATCCATCCATCCATCCATCCATTTTCTACCGCTTGTCCCTTTTGGGGTCGTAGGGGGTGCTGGAGCCTATCTCAGCTGCATTCGGGCGAAAGGCGGGGTACACCCTGAACAAGTCGCCACCTCAATGCAGGGCCAACACAGATAGACAGACAACATTCAAACTCACATTCACACACTAGGGCCAATTTAGTGTTGCCAATCAACCTATCCCCAGGTGCATGTTTGTGGAGGTGGGAGGAAGCCGGAGTATCCGGAGGGAACCCACACAGTCACGGGGGAACAAACGCCACACAGAAAGACCCTGAGCCCAGGGATCAAACCCAGGACCTTTGTATTGTGAGGCACATGCATTAACCTCTGTTTCACCATGCTGCCCTATGTAAATGTCATTTTCATCAAATTTGTGATGTCAAATTTCTATTTTTTTTTTTTTACCATATTAAACACAGTTTATTATTTGCTTGCATAATTTAAGTTAACTTAAAAAGCCCATAATATTAGGACACAAATGCAATTTTATTGTCAAAATGTCACATGGTTGGTTAGTTGGTTGGTTGGTTGGTAGGTTTAAATCTATTCCAAACATGTATGCAATTAAAAGTGTTTCACTTGAATGTATTCCATTTATTTGCTCAAAAATTTTAATCTCAAGTTCATTTAGGGTGTATTTTGGAGTACAATTTGCCAGCAAGCACACCAGTCGGCCTCTCCCCACTCATCTTTGTATGCAACGACTTGATCACTGACCATAGCAGCCCATGCTACCCCAGCAGGCACACGACATTGATACAACGTTGATTATTCATGCATCTCTTTCAAAACTGATTTTGAAACAACGTAGCAAAATAGTTGTATTTTTACATGTTGTTGTTTGTGAAATGACCAAATTTCAACGGTCCAATCAACGTCACAACCTGGCATTGACTAAACGTCGTCAAAAATCATGTTGTTTCAACATTGTATTTGTGTTGTAGAATATGGGTTGGGAAATGACCAAAATTGTCAAATAAATGGTCAAATAAATCAACATCAGAACTCAACATTGATTGAACATCATCAAAAAGCATGTTGTTTCAACGTTGTATTTGAGTTGTAGAATATTGGTTGGGCAATGTCCCATATGCAATGGTCAAATCAACATCAGAACTCAACATCAGAACTCAACATTGATTGAACGTCATCAAAAAGCATGTTGTTTAAATGTTGCGTTTGTGTTGTAGAATATTTGTTGGGAAATTACCAAATTTCAATGGTCCAATCAACATCACAACCTGACATTGACTAAGCGTCATCAAAAAGCATGTTGTTTCAACATTGTATTTGTGTTGTAGAATATTGGTTGGAAAATGTCCAAAATTCAATGGTCAAATCAACATCAGAATTCAACAATTATTGAACGTCATCAAAAAGCATGTTGTTTCAACATTGTATTGGGTTGTAGAATATTGGTTGGGAAATGACCAAATTTCAATGGTCCAATCAACATCACAACCTGACATTGTCTAAACATCGTCAAAAAGCATGTTGTTCCAACGTTGTATTTGTGTTGTGGAATATTGGTTGGAAAATGACCAAATTCAACAGTCAAATCAACATTAGAACTCAACATTGATTGAACGTCATCAAAAAGCATGTTGTTTCAACGTTGTGTTTGTGTTGTAGAATATTGGTTGGGAAATGTCCAAAATTCAATGGTCAAATCAACATCAGAATTCAACAATTATTGAACGTCATCAAAAAGCATGTTGTTTCAACATTGTATTGGGTTGTAGAATATTGGTTGGGAAATGACCAAATTTCAATGGTCCAATCAACATCACAACCTGACATTGTCTAAACATCGTCAAAAAGCATGTTGTTCCAACGTTGTATTTGTGTTGTGGAATATTGGTTGGAAAATGACCAAAATTCAACAGTCAAATCAACATTAGAACTCAACATTGATTGAACGTCATCAAAAAGCATGTTGTTTCAACGTTGTGTTTGTGTTGTAGAATATTGGTTGGGAAATGACCAAATTTCAATGGCCCAATCAACGCCACAATCTGATATTTAATAAACGTCGTCAAAAATCATGTTGTTTCAACATTGTATATTTGTGTTGTAGAATATTTGTTGGGAAATGACCAAATTTTAATGGTCAAATCAACATCAGAACTCAACAATTATTGAACGTCATCAAAAAGCATGTTGTTTCAACATTGCATTGGGTTGTAGAATATTGGTTGGGAAATGACCAAATTTCAATGGTCCAATCAACATCACAACCTGACATTTATTAAACGTCGTCAAAAAGCATGTTGTTTCAACGTTGTATTTGTGTTGTAGAATATTGGTTGGGAAATGACCAAAATTCAACGGTGAAATCGACATTAGAATTCAACATTGATTGAACATCATCAAAAAGCATGTTGTTTCAACGTTGTGTTTGTGTTGTAGAATATTGTTTGGGAAATGACCAAATTTCAATGGTCCAATCAACGTCACACCTGACATTTAATAAACGTCGTCAAAAATCATGTTGTTTCAACATTGTATTGGGTTGCAGAACATTGGTTGGGAAATTACCAAATTTCAATGGTGTTGTGTTTGTGTTGTAGAATATTGGTTGGAAAATGACCAAATGTCAATGGTCCAATCAACGTCACAATCTGACATTTAATAAACATCGTCAAAAATCATGTTGTTTCAACATTGTATTTGTGTTGTAGAATATTTGTTGGGAAATGACCAAATTTCAATGGTCAAATCAACATCAGAACTCAACAATTATTGAACGTCATCAAAAAGCATGTTGTTTCAACATTGTATTGGGTTGTAGAATATTGGTTGGGAAAAGACCAAATTTCAATGGTCAAATCAACATCAGAACTCAACAATTATTGAACGTCATCAAAAAGCATGTTGTTTCAACATTGTATTGGGTTGTAGAATATTGGTTGGGAAAAGACCAAATTTCAATGGTCCAATCAACATCACAACCTGACATTTATTAAACGTCGTCAAAAAGCATGTTGTTTCGACGTTGTATTTGTGTTGTAGAATATTGGTTGGGAAATGACCAAATTTCAATGGTCCAATCAACGTCACAACCTGACATTTAATAAACGTCGTCAAAAATCATGTTGTTTCAACATTGTATTTGTGTTGTAGAATATTGGTTGGGAAATGACCAAAATTCAACGGTCAAATCAACATTAGAACTGAACATTGATTGAAAGTCATCAAAAAGCATGTTGTTTCAACGTTGTGTTTGTGTTGTAGAATATTGGTTGGGAAATGACCAAATTTCAATGGTCCAATGAACGTCACAACCTGACATTTATTAAACGTCATCAAAAAGCATGCTGTTTCAACGTTGTGTTTGTGTTGTAGAATATTGGTTGGGAAATGACCAAATTTCAATGGTCCAATCAACGTCACAATCTGACATTTAATAAACGTCGTAAAAATCATATTGTTTCAACATTGTATTTGTGTTGTAGAGTATTTGTTGGGAAATTACCAAATTTCAATGGTCAAACCAACATCAGAACTCAACAATTATTGAACGTCATCAAAAAGCATGTTGTTTCAACATTGTATTGGGTTGTAGAATATTGGTTGAGAAATGACCAAATTTCAATGGTCCAATCAACATCACAACCTGACATTTATTAAACGTCATCAAAAACCATGTTGTTTCAACATTGTATTTGTGTTGTAGAATATTTGTTGGGAAATGACCAAATTTCAATGGTCCAATCAACGTCACAACCTGACATTTATTAAACGTCATCAAAAAGCATGTTGTTTCAACGTTGTGTTTGTGTTGTAGAATATTGGTTGGGAAATGACCAAATTTCAATGGTCCAATCAACGTCACAATCTGACATTTAATAAACGTCGTAAAAATCATATTATTTCAACATTGTATTTGTGTTGTAGAGTATTTGTTGGGAAATTACCAAATTTCAATGGTCAAACCAACATCAGAACTCAACAATTATTGAACGTCATCAAAAAGCATGTTGTTTCAACATTGTATTGGGTTGTAGAATATTGGTTGAGAAATGACCAAATTTCAATGGTCCAATCAACATCACAACCAGACATTTATTAAACGTCATCAAAAACCATGTTGTTTCAACATTGTATTTGTGTTGTAGAATATTTGTTGGGAAATGACCAAATTTCAATGGTCCAATCAACGTCACAACCTGACATTTATTAAACGTCATCAAAAAGCATGTTGTTTCAACGTTGTATTTGTGTTGTAGAATATTGGTTGGGAAATGACCAAATTTCAATGGTCCAATCAACGTCACAATCTGACATTTAATAAACGTCGTAAAAATCATGTTGTTTCAACATTGTATTTGTGTTGTAGAATATTTGTTGGGAAATTACCAAATTTCAATGGTCAAACCAACATCAGAACTCAACAATTATTGAACGTCATCAAAAAGCATGTTGTTTCAACATTGTATTGGGTTGTAGAATATTGGTTGAGAAATGACCAAATTTCAATGGTCCAATCAACATCACAACCTGACATTTATTAAACGTCATCAAAAACCATGTTGTTTCAACATTGTATTTGTGTTGTAGAATATTTGTTGGGAAATGACCAAATTTCAATGGTCCAATCAACGTCACAACCTGACATTTAATAAACATCGTCAAAAAGCATGTTGTTTCATCGTTGTATTTGTGTTGTAGAATATTGGTTGGGAAATGACCAAATTTCAATGGTCCAAACAACGTCACAACCTGACATTTAATAAACGTTGTCAAAAATAATGTTGTTTCAACATTGTATTTGTGTTGTAGAATATTTGTTGGGAAATGACCAAATTTCAATGGTCCAATCAACGTCACAACCTCCATCCATCCATCCATTTTCTACCGCTTATTCCCTTTGGGGTCGCGGGGGGCGCTGGAGCCTATCTCAGCTACAATCGGGCGGAAGGCGGGGTACACCCTGGACAAGTCGCCACCTCATCGCAGGGCCAACACAGATAGACAGACAACATTCACACCTGACATTTAATAAACATCGTCAAAAAGCATGTTGTTTCATCGTTGTATTTGTGTTGTAGAATATTGGTTGGGAAATGACCAAATTTCAATGGTCCAATCAACGTCACAACCTGACATTTAATAAACGTCGTCAAAAATCATGTTGTTTCAACATTGTATTTGTGTTGGAGAATATTTGTTGGGAAATGACCAAATTTCAATGGTCAAATCAACATCAGAACTCAACAATTATTGAACGTCTTCAAAAAGCATGTTGTTTCAACATTGTATTAGGTTGTAGAATATTGGTTGGGAAATTACCAAATTTCAATGGTCCAATCAACGTCACAACCTGACATTTATTAAACGTCGTCAAAAAGCATGTTGTTTCAACGTTGTATTTGTGTTGTAGAATATTGGTTGGGAAATGACCAAAATTCAACGGTCAAATCAACATTAGAACTGAACATTGATTGAACGTCATCAAAAAGCATGTTGTTTCAACGTTGTGTTTGTGTTGTAGAATATTGGTTGGGAAATGACCAAATTTCAAAGGTCCAATCAACGTCACAACCTGACATTTAATAAACGTCGTCAAAAAGCATGTTGTTTCATCGTTGTATTTGTGTTGTAGAATATTGGTTGGGAAATGACCAAAATTCAATGGTCAAATCAACATCAGAACGCAACATTGATTGAATATCGTCAAAAAGCACGTTGTTTCAACGTTGTGTTTGAGTTGCTCGGCGTCAGGACCTAATTCAACAAATTCCCAACGTTATTTCAATGTCTTGTGCCTGCGATGACTTTTCATGTATTCACGATTCAGGTAACAGAGCGTGTGCAGTCAAAATAAATTGTGTGATTCATCTGTGTATAAACATGATTATTGCAAAATTTCCTGAGATTAATCACATGAGTTAACTCATTTTTTTTTACAACCTAAATTAAAAGTAGTAATAATCACAGAAAAGCACTGCAACAAATAGTAAAGCGGTTAATAACAACCGCGTCACATAAATCACATTAAATACAGACCATGCATGATAAAAAAATAAATAAGTTATGATTTTGATTCCAAGGTAAGTCATTCCAGGATGTGGCAGTGTAAAATATCACTGTGTGCATGCAGGTCTCGAGGAGGACTGATAATACATTTGATTATCAAACCTGGAGCAGCCAGCAGAAGTGTGGAAATGAACTATCAGCCACATCAGCCAGAGTCTGCTCATGTGTGACTTTAAAGATTTTTGATGCGTGCTGCATACTCTTCACACAACATGACCTCTGCGTTGACCCGTCACAGAGAACGTTGCAGCGAGCATGCGCGGGTTATCAAATCATAAATTCAGTCCTTCTTATATCCTTCATATTTCTTTCAAAAAGCACTTTGCATCTGCAAGCTATGTGAGGGATGTTGCCCCCAGGTGGTGAGACTGGAACACAGCAAGAGTGAGTGTGAGGTCCATCAGCCGGTTGGAAGATTCACTACTCATGCTTTCATCTGCCTGCTTGTATAGCAGCCATTTGTGTTTGAATGAATTGTGTGTTTGATTTAGATTTTTTTAAAGTGTGTGTGTGTGTGTGTGTGTGTGTGTGTGTGTGTGTGTGTGTGTGTGTGTGTGTGTGTGTGTGTGTGTGTGTGTGTGTGTGTGTGTGTGTGTGCTGGAAATCTAGTACGCATGCGCCGCTGATCACGAGGTCAAGGAACGCGTTGACCTCCTGCGCCTGCGCAGTGCTCTACCGGACAGCAGAGGCACATAAAGCCTGGTAAATTGCACCAGGGCAATAAAATGGCTATAAAATGACAACAACAGTGCATTAATCCATCACCAGGGAGCGCTGAAGGTACTGTAAAAAGCTCTGGATGGAAACAGGAATGATTTCTAGGCTTTAGTCGCTCTGTGGCTGTAATGCCCGTTTAACATGCCAGGGGGCAGTAAGGCGCTGTAGAGACAGGCATAGAACACTATCATGTAACTAGAAGGTGCAATTCCTGAAGGAATTGCGTGTGAATGCTCGCTGAAGTTTGACTGAAATCCTGGATTTTTTTTGGGAATTGTTGAAGTAGAGCACACAATTCCCAAACAGGCAGAATATTTTGAAGTTGGAACAGTTTGAATCACATGAAAAATGTGGAAATGGTGGAACTTTGAAAAATGTCCCATTGATTTCAATGGGAATTTCCAAACAATTTGGGAATTTCGGGAAAAGCGGGATTTTTTTTTTTTTAAATGGTAAAAAACTTGAATGGCCTGAATGATTTGAAATAGTTGGTGTTGGAATTTTTCAAATCGGTCAAGAAATGTTGAAGTAGTAATTGAAAATAGAATTACAGAATTCCTGGAGTTTTGGGAAAACTGGGAATTTTCCAGTTCAAAAAACAACTTCATTCTTTGTCCTGATTAAGAGGAATGTTTGGACGGTAGAACGGTTGAAATGCGTTGAAAAATGTGGAAGGAGTAGTCGCCAGAAAAAAGGACGTAAATAAAGCTTTGGAAAAGCCGGAATTCTGGAAAATCCTGGAATTTTTTTGAACTTGGAAAAAAGGAAGTTTGAATTTCCAGAATGATGAAATATGTTGAAGGTGAAATAGTTTGAATAAGTTGAAAAATGTGGAAATGGTGGAACTTTGAAAAATGTCCCATTGATATAAATGGGAATTTCCAACAATTTGGGAATTTCTGGAAAAGCGGGAATTTTTTTGAAAATGGTAAAAAACTTGAATGGCCTGGATGAGTTACCTACTCAGTGGCCTAGTGGTTAGAGTGTCCGCCCTGAGATCGATAGGTTGTGAGTTCAAACCCCGACTGAGTCATACCAAAGACTGTAAAAAATGGGACCCATTACCTCCCTGCTTGGCACTCAGCATCAAGGGTTGGAATTGGGGGTTAAATCAACAAAAATGATTCCCGGGCGCGGCACTGCTGCTGCCCACTGCTCCCTCACCTCCCAGGGGGTGGAACAAGGGTCAAATGCAGAGGACAAATTTCACCACACCTAGTGTGTGTGTGACAATCATTGGTACTTTAACTTTAACTTTATGAGTTGAAATAGTTGGTGTTGGAATTTTTCAAATCGGTCAAGAAATGTTGAAGTAGTAACATGTTGAATTGAGAAATGGAATTACGGAATTCCTAGTTCAAAAAACAACATATTTCTTTTCCTGATTAAGAGGAATGTTTGGACGGTGGAACGGTTGAAATGCGTTGAAAAATTTGGAAGGAGTAGTCGCCAGAAAAAAGGGCGGAAATAGGGCTTTGGAAAAGCATGAATTCTGGAAAATCCTGGAATTTTTGTGAACTTGGAAAAAAGGAAGTTTGAATTTCCAGAATGGTGGAATATGTTGAAGGTGGAATGGTTTTGAATAGGTTGAAAAATGTGGTTATGGTGGAACTTTGAAAAATGGCCAATTCATTTTGAATGGGAAAATGCCCCGGAAAACCTGGAATTCTGGGACATCTTGGAATTTTTGGAATTTGTCAAGGGAAAGCCCGCGATTCCCGAATAGGCTGAACAGTTTTAAGTTGAAACGGTTTGAATCGGGTGAAAAATGTGGAAGGTAGAGCGTGCCAAAATCTGCAGAAGAAGAATAATACGTTGAAGTTGAATAATAACAATAGATGCTTGAAAACCATATGTGTGAATGCTTTGGAGCATTCAGACAATAAAGGTTATTTTTAGAGATTATCGGCCGATAAATGCGTTAAAATGTAATATCGGAAATGATCGGTATCGTTTTTTTTGTTATCGGTATCGTTTTTTGTTTGTTTGTTTTTTATTAAATCAACATAAAAAACACAAGATACACTTACAATTAGTGCACCAACCCAAAAAACCTTCCTCCCCCATTTACACTCATTCACACTCATTCACACAAAAGGGTTGTTTCTTTCTGTTATTAATATTCTGGTTCCTACATTATATGTCAATATATATCAATACAGTCCGTAAACACACATGATTGTACGTGCTGCTGGTCCACTAATAGTACTAACCTTTAACAGTTAATTTTACAAATTTTCATTAATTACTAGTTTCTATGTAACTGTTTTTATATTGTTTTACTTACTTTTTTATTCAAGTAAATGTTTTTAATTTATTTATCTTATTTTATTTTATTACTTTTTTAAAAAAGTACCTTATCTTCACCATACCTGGTTGTCCAAATTAGGCATAATAATGTGTTAATTCCACGACTGTATATATCGGTTGATATCGGTATCGGTAATTAAAGAGTTGGACAATATCGGAATATCGGATATCGGCAAAAAGCCATTATCGGACATCCCTAGTTATTTTTACAATAATAACAAAAGAGGATGTACATTTTTTTTAAATGTAGCCAGTGTTTTCTATGACATTTTAGATGTAAAAGGTAAAACCCTGCTACAGGAAGTGAGCGTCTGGATTTATGTAAAGGGAACCAGAAGCAGCAGGTGATGGAAACGTGTGGGCGCAGCAGCTTGGCTGAGTCCAGGGGGTCCTGGCAAGCTGGTAAGTGCACCCTGTGGGTCACACTTGTCATTTCCTGTTTCTCTGCCCCCTTTAGTCTGACTTTACCGTGGCTCCAATGCTGCCTTGCCTTTATTTGCTGCCCCATGCCTTCCTGCCAGAACCGCTCCAGCCCAATAGGAAACAGATGAGCAGCTATGAGTCTTCTCATCATCAAGGCAGCACATCTGACATACATTTTCACGTTGCTGGCGACACTGCGGTCTTGTTCAAAATCTTCCATGATGAATATTTTGGCGGATTTACAACATCAAGTCGAATACCTCACTGCAGCACAGGGATTTTTGATTCTGACACCGATTTTGTTTATTTTGTGCTCGAACATCGTGTCAAAAGACATGGCATTTTTTTCATGGAAAACGTCTGCACGTACACCTCCGCTGTGCAGATGAAACCCTTTGCCAGCGTTGCCATCAGTCTTCTACGTGTTCTAAACCGAACCAGGTGTGCACATGCTTGAGTGCAAGGGGTCAAAAGTGGAAACACATGATCCCTTGTCCCTCTTTCTTCTTTTTCTTCCTGCGTGCTTGTCTCCCTCTAACGACTACTCGCTAGTACACAAAAATGTGAGATGTAAAATGCACCGTAAAGCAACTCATTTTCCCTTGATATTGCACGGAAATTAGAAGTGACAGAATAGTAAAAAAGAGGTCAAGAGTCATTTCCAAAAGAAAGTTGATTATGATATTAGTTTGGAGCCTTAGCATGCAAACAGTCAAATTGGTTAAAGTTGCCACGTTAAACACATCATCACTAAAACAACATGGACGTCCAATATATATATATAAATATATATATATATGTATATATATATATATATATATATATGTATATATATATATATATATATATATATATATATATATATATATATATATATATATATATATATATATATATATATATATATATACATATATATATATATCCATCCATCCATCCATTTTCTACCGCTTATTCCCTTCGGGGTCGCGGGGGGCGCTGGAGCCTATCTCAGCTACAATCGGGCGGAAGGCGGGGTACACCCTGGACAAGTCGCCACCTCATCGCAGGGTCAACACAAATAGACAGACAACATTCACACTCACATTATATATATATATATATATATATATATATATATATATATATATATATATATATATATATATATATATATATATATATATATATATATATATCCATCCATCCATCCATCTTCTTCCGCTTATCCGAGGTCGGGTCGCGGGGGCAGCAGCCTAAGCAGGGAAGCCCAGACTTCCCTCTCCCCAGCCACTTCGTCCAGCTCTTCCTGTGGGACCCCGAGGCGTTCCCAGGCCAGCCGGGAGACATAGTCTTCCCAACGTGTCCTGGGTCTTCCCCGCGGCCTCCAACCGGTCGGACGTGCCCTAAACACCTCCCTAGGGAGGCGTTCGGGTGGCATCCTGACCAGATGCCCGAACCACCTCATCTGGCTCCTCTCGATGTGGAGGAGCAGCGGCTTTACTTTGAGCTCCTCCCGGATGGCAGAGCTTCTCACCCTATCTCTAAGGGAGAGCCCCGCCACCCGGCGGAGGAAACTCATTTTGGCGGCTTGTACCCGTGATCTTGTCCTTTCGGTCATAACCCAAAGCTCATGACCATAGGTGAGGATGGGAACGTAGATCGACCGGTAAATTGAGAGCTTTGCCTTCCGGCTCAGCTCCTTCTTCACCACAACGGATCGATACAGCGTCCGCATTAATGAAGACGCCGCACCGATCCGCCTGTCGATCTCACGATCCACTCTTCCCTCACTCGTGAACAAGACTCCGAGGTACTTGAACTCCTCCACTTGGGGCAAGATCTCCTCCCCAACCCGGAGATGGCACTCCACCCTTTTCCGGGCGAGAACCATGGACTCGGACTTGGAGGTGCTGATTCTCATCCCAGTCGCTTCACACTCAGCTGCGAACCGATCCAGTGAGAGCTGAAGATCCTGGCCAGATGAAGCCATCAGGACCACATCATCTGCAAAAAGCAGAGACCTAATCTTGCAGCCACCAAACCAGATCCCTTCAACGCCTTGACTGCGCCTAGAAATTCTGTCCATAAAAGTTATGAACAGAATCGGTGACAAAGGGCAGCCTTGGCGGAGTCCAACCCTCACTGGAAACGTGTCCGACTTACTACCGGCAATGCGGACCAAGCTCTGGCACTGATCATACAGGGAGCGGACTGCCACAATCAGACAGTCCGATACCCCGTACTCTCTGAGCACTCCCCACAGGACTTCCCGAGGTACACGGTCGAAAGCCTTCTCCAAGTCCACAAAACACATGTAGACTGGTTGGGCAAACTCCCATGCACCCTCAAGGACCCTGCCGAGAGTATAGAGCTGGTCCACAGTTCCGCGACCAGGACGAAAACCAAACTGTTCCTCCTGAATCCGAGGTTCGACTATCCGGCGTAGCCTCCTCTCCAGTACACCTGAATAGACCTTACCGGGAAGGCTGAGGAGTGTGATCCCACGATAGTTAGAACACACCCTCCAGTTTCTCTTCTTAAAGAGAGGAACCACCACCCCGGTCTGCCAATCCAGTGGTACCGCCCCCGATGTCCACGCGATGCTGCAGAGTCTTATCAACCAAGACAGCCCCACAGCATCCAGAGCCTTAAGGAACTCCGGGCGGATCTCATCCACCCCCGGGGCCTTGCCACCGAGGAGCTTTTTAACTACCTCAGCAACCTCAGCCCCAGAAATAGGAGAGCCCACCACAGACTCCCCAGGCACTGCTTCCTCATAGGAAGACGTGTTGGTGGGATTGAGGAGGTCTTCGAAGTATTCCCTCCACCGATCCACAACATCCGCAGTCGAGGTCAGCAGAACATCATCCTCGCCATACACGGTGTTGATAGTGCACTGCTTCCCCTTCCTGAGGCGGCGGATGGTGGTCCAGAATTGCTTCGAAGCCGTCCGGAAGTCGTTTTCCATGGCCTCACCGAACTCCTCCCATGTCCGAGTTTTTGCCTCTGCGACCGCTGAAGCCGCACACCGCTTGGCCTGTCGGTACTTGTCCGCTGCCTCAGGAGTCCTATGAGCCAAAAGAACCCGATAGGACTCCTTCTTCAGCTTGACGGCATCCCTCACCGCCGGTGTCCACCAACGGGTTCTAGGATTACCGCCACGACAAGCACCAACTACCTTGCGGCCACAGCTCCAATCAGCCGCCTCGACAATAGAGGCGCGGAACATGGTCCATTCGGACTCAATGTCCAGCACCTCCCTCGTGACATGTTCAAAGTTCTTCCGGAGGTGGGAATTTAAACTCTCTCTGACAGGAGACTCTGCCAGACGTTCCCAGCAAACCCTCACAATGCGTTTGGGCCTGCCAGGTCTGTCCGGCATCCTCCCCCACCATCGCAGCCAACTCACCACCAGGTGGTGATCGGTAGAAAGCTCCGCCCCTCTCTTCACCCAAGTGTCCAAAACATGAGGCCGCAAATCCGATGACACAACTACAAAGTCGATCATGGAACTGCGGCCTAGGGTGTCCTGGTGCCAAGTGCACATATGGACACCCTTATGCTTGAACATGGTGTTCGTTATGGACAATCTGTGACGGGCACAAAAGTCCAATAACAAAACACCGCTCGGGTTCAGATCCGGGCAGCCATTCTTCCCAATCACGCCTCTCCAGGTTTCACTGTCGCTGCCAACATGAGCATTGAAGTCCCCCAGTAGAACGAGGGAATCACCCGGGGAGCACTCTCAAGTACTCCCTCGAGTGAATCCAAAAAGGGTGGGTACTCTGAGCTGTGGTTTGGCGGAGGGAAGCTACCCTCTCGTCCACCGGGTTGAACTCCAACGTACAGGCTCTGAGCCGGGGGGGAAACAAGAATTGCCACAACAGCCCGTCGCCTCTCACTGCCGGCAACACCAGAGTGGAAGAGAGTCCAGCCCCTCTCGAGAGAACTGGTTCCAGAGCCCTTGCTGTGCGTCGAAGTGAGTCCGACTATATCTAGCCGGAACTTCTCCACCTCGCGCACTAGTTCAGGCTCCTTCCCCCCCAGCGAGGTGACGTTCCACGTCCCAAGAGCTAGCTTCTGTAGCCGAGGATCGGACCGCCAAGTGCCCTGCCTTCGGCTGCCGCCCAGCTCACATCGCACCCGACCTCTATGACCCCTGCTATGGGTGGTGAGCCCATTGGAGGGGGGACCCACGTTGCCTCTTCGGGCTGTGCCTGGCCGGGCCCCATGGGGACAGGCCCGGCCACCAGGCGCTCGCCATCGTGCCCCACCTCCGGGCCTGGCTCCAGAGGGGGGCCCCGGTGACCTGCGTCCGGGAAAGGGAAATCTGGGTTCCTTGTTTGTTTTCTTCATAAAGGTGTTCGAGCTGCTCTTTGTCTGATCCCTCACCTAGGACCAGTTTGTCTTGGGAGACCCTACCAGGGGGCATAAAGCCCCCGGACAACATAGCTCCTAGGATCATTGGGACACGCAAACTCCTCTACCACTTTAAGGGAAATCTGGGTTCCTTGTTTGTTTTCTTCATAAAGGTCTTCGAGCTGCTCTTTGTCTGATCCCTCACCTAGGACCAATTTGTCTTGGGAGACCCTACCAGGGGGCATAAAGCCCCCGGACAACATAGCTCCTAGGATCATTGGGACACACAAACTCCTCTACCACTTTAAGGTGGCAGCACAGAGAGGAGATATATATATATATATATATATATATATATATATATATATATATATATATATATATATATATATATATATATATATATATATATATATATATATATATACAGTGCTTTACAGTGAGAGCCATACTTGCCAAACTTGAGACCTCCGATTTCGGGAGGTGGGGGGCGGGGGCGTGGGCGGGGGCGCGGGGAGGAGTATATTTACAGCTAGAATTCACCAAGTCAAGTATTTCATATATATATATATATATATATATATATATATATATATATATATATATATATATATATATATATATATATATATGTATATATATATATATATATATATATATATATATATATATATATATATATATATATTAGAGATGCGCGGTTTGCGGGCACAACCGCGGAGTCCGTGGATTATCCGCGGATCGGGCGGATGAAATAAAAAAAAATTAGATTTTATCCGCGGGTCGGGTCAGGCGGTTGAAATAAAAAAAAATTTGATTTTAAATAGATTCAGGCGGGTGGCAGTTAAACCAATTCGGAAATATATATACATAGTTAAATGTTGTTACCCACATACGAAAAATGAGCAGGCACCTGCTGCATATGCCACAACAGAAGAAGAAAAAAAAAGAGATGGACACTTTTACGGAGCGGAGAAGGGACGCCTCGCCGGGGTCCGGGACCGAGGCCCCTTCCCCCGAGAGGGCCCCACCGGGAGCCGTAGCTGAGGCGATCCGCGAGAAGGGCCCGACGCACGTCCAGGGTCACCACCGCGCCCACCGCACCGACACCCCGCCTCGTCCGCCTTCGCTGCGGCCGGCGTCACGCGCAGCAGGTAAGCAGCTTACCTGCCCGCCACCCCCGTGGCCGGGGGCTCGTAACAGGGGTCACTCCGCGCGCTCCGCCCGCGCAGCTTACCTGCCCGCCACCCCTGTTGCCGGGGGCGCGTAACAGGGGTCACTCCGCGCGCAGTGCGCTCACGAAAGGGGTGGGGCTCACCCTGGTTGATATAGACAGCAGGACGGTGGCCATGGAAGTCGGAACCCGCTAAGGAGTGTGTAACAACCCACCTGCCGAATCAACTAGCCCTGAAAATGGATGGCGCTGGAGCGTCGGGCCCATACCCAGCCGTCGCCGGCAGCGAGACGCGCTTGGAGGTGCGCTCAGCGCGGCTCCCATATGATTGCGCACTGGTGTGCGTCTGGGTCGTGACAGCGTGGCACGCGAATGTCTGTGCTGCATTGGATCAGTCTCCTTTCTTTAACAGGCAAAAGCTTTATAACCTCACTAATGCCTTGCATCGTCTATATTAGATATATAACAACGGGCGGGTGCGGGCGGGTGCGGTTCTGAGCAAATGTTACATCGTGTGGATGGCGGATGGTTGACGACTTTCTGAATCGGTTGCGGATGAAATAATTGCCTATCCGCACATCTCTAATATATATATACATATAAGAAATACTTGACTTTTAGTGAATTCTAGCAATATATATATATTTATTTTATTATATATATATATGTATGTATATATATATATATATATATATATATATATATATATATATATATATATATATATATATATATATATATAAAATAAATACTTGAATTTCAGTGTTCATTAATTTACACTTATACACACACATAACACTAACTCATTGTTGAGTTAAGGGTTGAATTGTCCATCCTTGTTCTATTCTCTGTCACTATTTTTCTAACCATGCTGAACACCCTCTCTGATGATGCATTGCTGTGTGGCACGCACAAAGGTGCTTTCATCAAATGCACTAGAGTCTGGAATCTTCCATCTCTCCCTAGCATGGCCCAAAACCGATCAATCTTTGCTTCCTGAGGAAGATCTTCACTGCCAAGCACTTGGTAGTCCACTACTTCTTCCCGGAGGCTATCCAGGTCCAATCGCAGCTGCGGCTTGGAACTTACAAGCGTATTTCTTCATCTTACTCGTCGTCGGCGTCGCCACGGCTGTATCTTCCTCGTTCTTCTGCTTCGTCTCCTTGTTGTGTGCGCAGTTGTGCACTGCACTCTCTAAAAGCTGTAGATGTTATTGTCACATATGCATGTACAGTAGATGGCAGTATTGTCCTGTTTAAGAGTGTCACAACATTGCTGTTTACGGCAGACAAACTGCTTTATGGTAGACGAAAACGTGACTGCTGTTGTTGTGTGTTGTTGCCGCGCTGGGAGGACGTTAATGAAACTGCCTCACAATAAACCCACATAAGAACTCGCCCTCGATCATTCTACAGTTATAACGTGATTGGGCAGGCACGCTGTTTATATTGTGGGAAAGCGGACTCAGGTCCGCATGAAGCTAGAGGGGGCGTGGCCTCCCGCTCCGCCTGAATTTCGGGAGATTTTCGGGAGGAAATGTGTCCCGGGAGGTTTTTGGGAGAGGCGCTGAATTTCGGGAGTCTCCCGGAAAATCCGGCAGGGTTGGCAAGTATGGTGAGAACCGAGAATAATTCATTGACTTCGCATTCAAAAATATATGGACATTTTTGACTTCTAATTAAAGGAATCATTTTTAAAGCATATTTTTGGGCCCTAAATTAAGACTCAGACTTAGACAAACTTTATTGATCCACAAGGGAAATTGTTCCACACAGTAGCTCAGTTATAAAGGATGGAAAGGATAATGCACACAAGGGCACAAAAAGAGGGCGAAAACAAAAGGTATAAAGTAGACTAAAAATGTACCGTATAATATAACATATATGTAATATTTACATGTATAAGCATACGCGCAACAATGGCTATATAAACTAGAAGTATCAATACATACAGTAGTATTGACCACTCTGAGACCAAACCAATCAGAGCCGCTGTTCGGTATCGTGGTCCCTGATTGGTTCAGCCTCAGGTAGCATCACTGTATTGCATTAAAAGTGTGTAAAGCTGACCAAAGGGTGTTATTTTATGTCTATAGGGCTCTCATTATGTTGAAAAACTCTATGTGGAAGGACGTAAACATTATAATAAATTTATAATTAATGATTTGAGGTGGCAACTTGTTCAGGGTGTACACCACCATCCGCCCGAATGCAGCTGGGATAGGCTCCAGCCACCCCCGTGAGTCCGAGGGGGACAAGCGGTAGAAACTGGATGGATTCCTACTTCACTGGAATTAATTTATGTTTTAAACCAATTAACAGCGATAAACAAGGGACAACTGTACATACAATTACATTTGAAAACTAATTTGTGACATGGATTTGTAAAGATTTCACTATCAATTTATTTCATTGAACAATATAACTTGAATAAAAGCAGAAGTGGAACTTCATATTTGTTTTATAAAATGTCATGGACGAATGTACCGTGAATGCAGAGGGTGTGGCCTTGATAGCACTGCAGGAAGTTATGCGTGTGCACATGAGGTAAGCACAATACCACTAAATTAATATTGAATGCAGTTGTTTTAGAAAATGATTATGATCCAAGATGGTGTCTTACACTACATAGGAATTCTCACCTTCCTTTTCAATTCAGTCCTGTTAATTTCTGTAAATTCACATATATTCTCATTAAAGGATCCATAGTGTCCAGATGAACAAAATTTCACCAACAGGCTATCTCTATGTATTTTGTATTTTGTGCTCCTAAAAACAAAACTGGCAGTCATTTTCCATAATATCAATTAGTTTTTGAGTAATTGGTAGAAAACTAACTGGACTTGGAAGCTCCCTTTCCATGGCCAGACTAGATACAGTATGCCGCCCCTCTTGGTGTGATGTCATCTACAGAACTGGGCCCATTTCCTCGCATAGACAATGTGGATAAAACATATAAAAAAAAATTTAATCAATTAATTGCATGTTTTTGTCACCCTGGTCCATGATTACTTCAAAATTGATATGGTTAACATTATGAACAAAAAATAAATATAAAACAATCACCATTTCTGGACTTCCCTGCTCTTTCATCTCTTTCTCCAGAGACACCATGGAGAAGGAGCTGTTTCCTCATGTTATTTCAGCATTTCCTCAATTATCTTGAAGAAAACATCAGTAGAAGAGGACGCAAAGTAGAATGCTAGTAGCTTACCTTCTTTTTCTGTTTTTTGACTCAGTCTTTCCCACCTCTATGGTGCTCCTGATTTTCAGAACCGTATTTGGTTTGAGTCTTTAAAATTAAAATGCAAAACTAGATTTTTTCAAATTCAAAATCAATAAAATGATTGCTGCACATTACACTTGTCCCTGAAATCACTACTGTTTCTATTTTGGGGGCAATTTTACCTTCTACATATGAGTCAATGCTGTCAGCATTAGAGGAGCCCTTTAATGCACACAAACATCTATTAATTCCCATGAAAAGTTTCCACTTTAACAACCCTATGTTCTACATTTACACTAACGTGTCAATGTGGTGAGCATGAACTTACTTTTTCTTTACAAAGTAACAAAAAATGTTGGGTTAAAAAATAACCCAATTTTAACCCAACCGCTGGTTTAGAAAAGGACAAACCCCTTATTTGAGTTATTTTAACTCAACATTTTGGGTTGAATTATTTAACCAAAAAGTTGAGTTATAATAACTTAATGTTGGGTTATTCCCAACCAAACCATTGGGTTGAATGATTTAACCGAAAAGTTGAGTTATGCTAACTCAATTTTAGTTGATTCATAACCCAACTATTTGGTTGAATTTATTTAACACAAAAGCTGAGTTATGCTTACTACAATATTGGGTTATTCCAAACCCAACTATTGGGTTGCGCAATTTAGTGCTTCTTGACCCAATAGTTGGTTAAAAAGTATACATTTTACTGCTGGTTTGTCCTACTCCTTCTCAACTACTGATCAAAATTATTTTTATTCAATTAAAATATACTCAAAAGCAAGATATGAGTGACATTTGTTTTACAATAATTGCCGTGTATGGTCATATTAGTTCTATACAGCATGCTCAAATATTTTCATGTACATAAGATGTACATGAAATTGTAAATAATGTTAATGAGATTAATCCTTAGTAAAATCCCCTTCAAGAAAAAAGTACCTTTTTAATAAAATTTAAAATAAAGCCTTTTACCCAAAAATGCATTACTCATTGAAAAACAACCCAAAAATAGTTCATAGTTTTGAAAACCCAGAAATTGAGGTAAAGTAATAGCCTTATAACCCCAAAAATGGATTACTCTTCTTAAAAATAATTCCAAAATTTAACCCAACACTCGCAACCCATACATTGGGTTATCAAAATAACCCAGCATTTTTTTAGTGTGGACAGTTTTCTTAACTTTTTGCAGGCCTATGAACACGGAACCATTTTAATGACCTTTATCATGAACATTTACAAAAGCACAAAGAACAAACTTAGCAAAGCCAAAGACAGCAAAAAAAAGAAAAAAAAAGTTGGTTTTCTTCCTCACATTCACAGGTGCAGAGGCCTCACTCCATCGGTCGCCTGCGTTTATTTCTGGCCAACAGTCGAGATGAAGGACTGTATGTTTAGACAGGAACTGTTTGGATAAATGAGCACATGTGTGTTACAGACCCTGAGTGTTATAGCCCCTGTATCATTCCCGTCTCCTCAGAAGTACGACACCTAAGAAACCCTCTACTCCAACAAGATTCCACCATGAATCACGCTGTCGACCGTCCTCCTCTATTTCACCAAGTTTTATTACAAACGTGTTTACTTCTAATCAGCTTAATGGACTAGACTGTGAGCGCTTGAATATGTGTTTAAAAAATATATAATATATATATATATATATATATATATATATATATATATATATATATATATATATATATATATATACTGTATATCCAGTGAGCCGCTGTTAATGACAAGCCCCATACAAGGATGGTGGTTGTAATATTGAATTATAAACCCTATTCAGGAACCTGTCAAGATCCTCTTTAACAGCCATCGTTTACGTGTTATATTTGTTATGCAATGTGGCTTTATAAAGTATTTATTATGCTTTTATAAGCCACTAAAGGTATAATCAGTCTAGAAGGTACCACACACACCAAAGGCAAGAGGACTTTTTCCTTTTGAGAGGTCTCCCGCATATCAAGGATCAGGTAATATGGGCCTCAGTGTAAAGATTGCAGAGGATTTCATTGCTCTCTCAATTATAATGTTTGATTGAAATAGGAAGGTCTAAAAATAAAGTAATGTTTGTGGACATAGCTTGATTAAAATGTGTAGATCTTTACAGTAGACAGATGTGCTTTCACCCAGGCAGGTTATTAGCCTGGCATATAAGACCCCAAGCATGTAATATAAGAGAGTTTACTGCATTGTGTGACGTTGAGGCGGGACAAAGTGCTGGTCAGCTGCGGGTCAAAGACTGTCAGGGCTCAGGCGTGGCTGGAAGCCAGCCTCAGAACGTGTCTGCTCCGAATGCTAATGGATTAACGCTCGCCACACATATGACCGCATGGGTGAAACTCAAGATGACTTTTGACGCCAAAGGCTGCCAATAAGTCGACATCATAAATTCAGGGACACCTGATGGCAGTATGCTGGGTTTCATCCAGGGAGGGTCGTCGTGATGGAGAAAAGGGGAGCAGGTGGGATTGGCTGACCTTTCTTCTTGAGCCTTGCAAGATATGCACACCGTTAGCAGCATGTGGCTTCACACAATAACAGCCAAGGTATCATCCAGAACAGGTGGACTGTTCCGGTTTTCTACCTACACTGAGTGACAGTGTAGCACTGACGACAATCTATGTTTAAATCCTAAATTGGGTTTTGGTCAATGACCTATGGGCAAATTAGCCACACCCATGCCTATACAAAGACAATTTGCTTGATGGCGACCATGTTTCTCCCACAGAGCTTGCTCACATTTTACAGCTGTGCGCTTGTTAGTTCCCTGAATACGTCTAACAAAGCGTGATTTGGCAAAACATCCTAAAGTTACAATTTTGTAGTGCACATTGAGCTGTGTGAGAAATATCAAGTCACTGCGACTGATGGAGTCAAACTTTCTGACATCGTTCTATTGAATTTAACACAGGGTGTCCTTTATCCCTTGTAAAACATTAGACCCCAAAATGGGCATTACACGTGTTCCTTATCTGATATGATGAGTTTGAAAGTGAGATTTGTTTTTAAATAAATGTTGTTGTGTTTTTAATTGCAATAGAGTATACACACTTTCTCTTGAGAACTATTTTGGCCCTACTGACTCCCATTTAACTGCTATTTTTTAACAGACTGAAATGTTGATATATTACTATACCGGTACTTTTTTTCATGAAAACCAAATACCTCTCATTCTTGCCAGTTGAGAAAAAAATAAAATATTACTTGGTTGGGATAGGCTCTGGCGACCCCCCGCGACCCCAAAAAGGGACAAGCGGTGGAAAATGGATGGATGGATGGATAATTGCACCCCTTAACCATCAGATAGCGCTAAAAAAAAACATGGTGCATTTCTCACAAATCTTTGATGACTGAAATGCAATTACATGTGTACATGTATATATATATATATATATATATACATACATATACAGTACAGGCCAACGTTTTG